>NC_081135.1:26669432-26801932 GCF_958295425.1 Solea solea | reverse complement strand
CCCGTTACCTCACCCAATGCGTTCAAGTACTTATGTTGTCTTCAGTGAGCAACATAAGTCAAAAAGACGTTTCCTAAAAACATGATGATCCAAAATGGCTCAATCTGGTGATAATGACTTTATTTTCATTATTAAGTAATACTTATATTAATTAAGTGTATTAATTGTACACACTGGATCAATAGGATGTTGACCCTGTCTAGTCTAGCATTCAGTTATGACAGACATGTGCTGCCAAAGTAGGTGGAGACAGAAAAACCTGAGATATCAAGAAAACTTAACATTGAATGAATATTTGTCATGTGGCTCCACAGCTTTAATTGAAGGCAACTGTATGTATGCAAACACGTGAGCAGCAAAACACAATTTAAAAAAAAATCCCCATCAGTTGAATCAGGGAGAGGAGGAGTAGAGAGGAAGAAGCAGATGGCTGAAGATGACTGTCAAAACCACATGAGAAGTTTGTCAAAATCTGATGACATAGGCAAATCTGTACGTTGTTATTGCACACAACCTTGAGGTCCAGAGAAACATATCAAAATTTTAAAAGAAAAAAAAAAAAAAAAACCTCGGCACCTGCCAGCGTACTGCCAGGAATGATTGCCCCGAGTGTTTTTTTTCCTCTCTTCTTGTCGCTTAACCTCGCTTCACATGCATGGCTGCCTGCCAGATGTGAAGAGAGGCAGATCTGGATTTAATGATATTACAAATGCCTTTTTCGTATTCTCCGTTATAACTCAATTCTGATTGATACACAACTGTCAGCGCCCTATCTTGATACAAATAGAGTTGTCTGTCATGCAGTGCCGAGTCATCAATGTTAGCCGGTGATGAGGCTTGTTTGCCGCACCTAATCATCTGTCTCGTTGGGAAGCCTGTGAGGCTGATCAGATAGCGCTTGTAACATTACAACGCCAGCTTTCAGGGAAAAATTGAGTGGGTCCCATTATGCCTGCACTCAGCGATGTCTGAGATTTCTTTGTACATAAAGTAAAGCCTGAAATAAATCACAGTACACCCACATTTCTATTGATTAAAGCCATTCCCATGCCTACATCTGGTGAATTGTCCACAGAATAAAGAGCAGCTTTATATTTTGTCCTGTCAAAATGTTAGGTCATTCTATCAAGGCCAGCCACTTCCATACAATAGCACAGTAAGGCTTCTGTTGAAAAACACCAAGAGGCAGAAAATGAATGCTTGTATTTTCTGCAATTGGAACCTGCACGGAGGTCTGGGTTTCTTTTATTTCTTTCCATTAGATATTATAGCTTGGTATTACTTGGAGTAAAGATAAAGCACTTTATCAACTATTTCAACACGAATAGTTTCTCTACCAAAGTTGTTTAGCACTCATAAGTTGTATACAGACAGTAAATAAGTGTTGTTCCAAGCAGATGAGTTTATTAATGTATCCGTCAAATAAATGGGGGGCATCCATCCACTGAGCTACCACACAATATAGATTAGGTCTTTACATGTGGATCAGTGTTACAGGGAGTTGTCTTCCAACAGGTTCCTGTCTCCACCAGTCTACGTGTGTCCTTGGGCAAGACACTTAACCCCAATTTGCTCCTGGTAGCTGTGCCAGCAGTGTGTGTGTGTGTGAATAGGTAAAATAGATGTCTGATAGAAAAGCACTGTGTATAGATGCACTGCAGAGTGAGTGAATGGGTGTGAATGGATGAATGGCAGAACTGCGGTTTGAATCACTTTGAGTAGTCATCAAGTCTAGAAAAGCACAATACAAACGCAGCCCATTCACCATTTACATCACATAATGTATGCTAACAAATGGTGTATATTAATAATGACTTACATTTCCATATATATGTATAACAATATATTTTACTGTTATCTAAGAGTATTAGGACCACATGTAAAAAAAAATTAAACAGCATGAATTCTGAGAGAGATTTAGTCAGAATTCTGAGTTTAAAGTAGAAAAAAGTCCGAATTCTGAGATTGAAGTCGAAAAAATCTGAATTCTGAGGCTAAATTTAGAATTTTGATTTAAATCTCAGAACTCTGAACTCTTTTTTCTCCTAATTCTGAGATTAAAGTCAGAAATCTGACTTTTTTCTGAATTCTAAATACTGATTAATCTCAGAATTCTGACTAATCTCAGAATTTTTTTTTTTTACATGTGACCCAATACTCGTCCGTAACAGACAGTACTAATTATACTGAGAAAACATAAAAACGTGGATAGTATCATAAACTATAATGACAACTTTTTTCTGTAATCTGTAATTCCTCATCCGTCATTAGTGTCACAATCTGTGTGCCATCACTTTAAAACGGCGGTCAAATATTTACCATATCATGTCACACGAGTACACGTATCCTCATCAGACTAATGACAAGTGCTGCCTAATGCCGTCTTGCATTTCACTGCATCCTATACAATTATCCTGATGAGAACTTGAAAGACGTGTGTTAATGTGGGAGTGTGAGAAGGCCTGTAGCCTAAAGACCCTGCTCTCATTCATCTCACCAACATCAGGGAGCTCAAGCTCGGCGTCACTCAAAGCTTTTTTCCTTTGAAATTCCCCAGGCAGACCCACAAATTAAGCTCATTTCTGTTTGACCAAAGATGAGACCGGCCCTGAAGTAAGACAGCTTTCCCTCCCTTTTATCACAAGAGTTTGCAATCTTTCCCTCAGAACTCCACAGACCTATAAATCTCTTGAAAATCTCTCTATTCATTGTCAGCGTGTGATAAAGAACTGTATGGAAAATTCTTTGAGTCTAAATTTCAGTCACGATCAACGCAGCAAAGGACAAAAACAGTGAGTCTTTTTTTTTTTTTTTTTTTAAATACCAGGCATTCATTCAATTGCAACACTCCCACTGTTATTGAAAGTTTCAAATAGTGGTGAGATATTTTAGAACAGTAAACATTACTTGCCTTAAGGACGTGGATACACAGGCTGTACTTCCATGTGTATGATACTAAAAAATCCATACATGTAAATAGCCTGCTCCCTCATTTGTAATGATAATGTTTAATTGTTTGGACGCAACGTGAAGAAGGAAAAAAAAAACTGGTGGGTAGAGTTCATTGATTGAGGATCCATGTGAATTGCAAATAAATATTCATTATAAATGCTGATGATTTCTAATCAAAAACCTGTGTGAACCTGGTGTGGTGACGGCCATATTTAAAGTTGCCGTTCCTCTCGTACAAACTTGCCAACTTGGAGGACATCTGACGACACTTATACCCTCTTAACTCTTCTCCTGTGGAAAGATTCACAAAAAAAGATAATCTGAATGTGCTCGGAGTAGATTCAAAGGCATGGGACCATGCACCCTCGCGAGTTCATTATCATTCTCAGGTTATCCCAGGCCTAGTGAATCTGGAGCGCAAATGAATTAGTGAGAATTAAGAAGTCTCTGTGGTCTGAAACCTCTCCAAATCTCCTCCAAGATGAAAGGGACGTAGCCACGGCTTATGCACTGTCGCTCTCCGGAGGCAGTCCTATACCTCGAGACCCATCCCAGGACACACCAGCCCCCCTGTAGCACACACACCACTGCCGCCACCTTTCAAAAAAAAACTGCATGCAACAAAGGCACTTAATGTTGCCCAACATATCCTGACCACAATATTGCGTTGGGAGGGAGACGCTGAGCAAGGCTGCAGGACTGAAGCTGCCATCACTGGCGATTAATTACAGCACTGTGGTGCTGGCACTTTGGCACGGCTGATCCCTCTGCAGGCAGGGCTGCCTCTCATCTCAGCCTCTCTGTAGCCTTCAAAGGGCTCTCCATCGCCTAAAGACTGAACCTGCAGGCCAGGTAAGAAAGATGCTGCGGCCTCATTGTGCCTGCACCTCACGTATTTCAGTGGGATCTTAGTCATAGCTATTTAGTCACAGTTATTAATATTATATTAGTGGTAGTAATAGTAGTGGATAAAATGCAAAATGCCAAAGATCACCGAACTCCATGCCCACAGAGGCCACGTTGTTGTGAATTAATGTCTTTTATTTGTTGTTATCATGTTCGTCTACAATACTTTCAGTTGTATCTTAATAAGGATGATTCTTAAAACTTTGCATCCTCCCCACTAAGTGTTCCTACACGTGCTTCATGACCATTTTCATTGTGACAAAACAGACGAAATACAGTAATGGTCTGTCTGAGCTCAGTACTTTTCCCTCCTTCCCTATCCATCAGGCAGGTCCTTTGTAACAGACTGCAGAGTCTTCCTCTCTCCCTCAGCTCATTCAGCATCACACCCTGCCCTTGTGCTGGACATCAAATGACCAGCTCGCCCCCTGAGGAGCTCTCAAGTTCCTTCATTTCAACAGCCGCCTGGCTCTCCCCTGGTCAGCAGCCGGCCACGCAGGGAGAGGGGACATCTGCCTGTCTGAGGATAAGGGACAGGCTGGCGCACTATCCGTCTGTCAGGCCCTCAGACTGGACCCCTCACGTCACTGCTCCACTCCCTCCTTGTTATTCTGCAGAAAACTCAGGGATCTGATATGTGGCATTTTTTGTGCCATACTGGTCAGAAAGACAGAGGTACAGTATGCAACAGCAAATGCTGCAGGTTGGCACCAGCTGCTTTAAAAAAAAGAAACAAGCCTCTAGAAGCACAGAATAACAGGTAATGTACAATAAATGTAATCTTTTCCAGCCACAAGCCCTGACTAAACTGTTAAGTGGCAGTTTTATGCAACCGATCATCTTATCTATACTGATGTAAACATGTTCATTAGTGATTATTCCCGAGTGACTATCTCTACCTAATTACATGCGGTTTCCTCCGTCCAGTTCAATCAAAGAAAGGAAGGGGCAGCAATCGATGGAGACATATTTGCATAAAAATCTATTTCGCCAGAACGGAAGGATCAAGACTGAGCTCCCCGGATAAAGATGCCTTTGGCCTGAACTCCTGTCTAACCTGCAGAGTAATCTGTTTGCTTTCCGAGCTTAATATTTGTTTCTCTGATTTATACATGGGGATAGAGTCCAACAGTATGTGAATAAAGGAAATGGGAAGTCTCGCTGAAAGCACGCACGGATGTTGATCACCGCCCGAGCAGTTGAGCTGCTGCTTGAGTTTTTGTTCTCGTATGATTATATATGAACTATTTACCACGTAGAAATTGTCAATCTCTACAAATCATCACATCAATAGCCATATGCTGACTTTTCCCCCTCGAAAAACAACAAAACCCCTCTGCAGAATGTGATGCAGTGAGCAAAGTGGTGTACTGTAAATGATCCTGTGCGTTTGACTGCTGGCCAGCAGCCACATCTATACGAGCAGAAGAGGACTGCTCCGAAGAGCCCACACCTCCTGGACTGAGCCGGAGGTGAAGGAGAGAGTATCACACTCTCCTTGTCAGCTGCAAGGGTAATTACTGCTGGCTGAAATTACTCAACATTTGTTTATTAGCTCCCCAGAGCACACTGTAAATAGATTGTCTGTTATAGTCCGATCACATTAAAACACTGTGCCGCGCAGAGCCCCCCTGCCTCCTGTTTGCTGTGTGCCAGCCTGCTGCTCACTTATTGAACAACTAGAACCAAGGAGCCATGTTAAATGTGATTGTTTTCCATTAGCCACATCCTGTCTAATACCTCACTTGTGCGTTGCAATTACTGAATTCTGCCATGCAACATAACCTTCATTAGCTGACTATGGAGTCCTGCAGCTCCAATGGCCCCCTTACCCATTTTTCATTTCTGTTTTTGTATTCATGAGTGGGGAGTGTTTTAATTCAATATTGATTTCTGCATAGACACTCTGTGCCTTTGCTCAGTGTACTCCATGTTTACCATGTTTTAAGTGTACGTGGTGGTCGAACAGGAAAAAAAAAAAAGTGTCTCCCCTCGCGTTCAGCGCGCCGGTTGGTCGCTGTCAAGGATGACATTCTGAAACATTTGACCCACTAAAAATGAATTCCTGGCAAGAGCCCGGTGACAGAAGAGAGAAATTCATTCTCTGAGATAAAAAAAAAAAAAAAAAAAAAGTAGACGCATGCAATGGTCCTGTCAAAAGAATAAGGGAACGAGGCATGGGGAGTTGGGGGGGGGGGGTTGGGTGTAAAATGTAGAATATTAATGCGAATGAAAAATGTGAATGAAATACATATTCACGGCTGTCTGCGGTGAGAATCCTCTCACAGTATGAAACATTACACCAAATAACTCACCTCCGGACAACGCTGGAACACTTTGGTGATAATAGCCCAAATGTTGTTCCGCAGACAGAGACATCTGTAACTGAGATATTTAGCTGTAAAATGAACTAAAACAGCATGCTTTGTGTGTCTGTGACAGGTAGAGCACGGCTCCCTGGGAACCGGAGTAATAAAACGCTATCTCTCTGTGGCATCATCCCTTTTCCTCTAATGTTACCCTAATAAAAGCAACTGCTGAGGTGACTGCGCACAAATAAGGGCCTAAAGCTGCCGGACATCTATCCTCGCCCCCTGGAGCCACATTACACACACCTAATGGCCACTCGGAGCTTCATTAGGATATTAATTCTCCACGTTTCTGAAGTGATTCCATCCATAATGTGACAGTATCTGGCTGCTAGTGAGACAACTTGTTGTTATTGTTGTCCGACTCCCTCCGTTCCAATCATCTCATCCTCCACACACCCCTCCGCTCCCGCCCCCCTTCCTTCCTTCCTTCCTCCCTTCTCTAAGCATATTGTTATTCCTATAGTGCCACTGTCTCAGATTTTCAAGAGAAGAGAAATCTGATAATACTGGGTGTCCTTTGAGATGGGGGCCAACGGAACAGCTTCGAGCCCTGCCAAAAGCAGAGCTCCATCTGACCAGGGGCAGCAGATGGTCGGGTCCGTCCGAGGTCTGGGAAACGAGCAGCAATGCTAAACATTAGATGTCATTTTGCATTTTTAAATACACACCTCCTCCCACCTGCAGCATTGTAAGAGTCCGACACTCTCAGCCACGTGGCTGCATGTGGTAATAGGATTAGATGTTTCTCTAAATGACGAAATGGAAAAACTCAACCCGAGTTAAAATGAGGACAGCACAGCCGACGCCTTTAATGACTTAGTCTGTCCTTGCTTAAACCTACATTATAGTGGAGTATATTTGTTTTATGTTTTATTTATTTTTTCACAGCACAGGATTGAAAGGCATTACATGTGGTTAGTTTAGATATTAGCCGGCTGATATGATGAATCCTTAATCTATTCGTTGACTAGCAGAGACTCAATAATTAACACGTTTGAGATTCAAGCATTGTTTTAAAAATTACAAAAAAAAGTGTTTGAATTAAATAAAAATGTGTTGGACAACACAATGAAACATGTAATCACAAAAAATAGTTATTCTTGATGCAAGAATAAGGTTTTCAGCTAATATTGTGAAAATAAAAGTAAATAAGTAAATAATTGATTCATTGGTCATTAGCATTAATCAAAAATTGAGGATAACCTGTATCTTTATTATAGTTGTCTTCATTTTTATATTTCTAACTAACTGGTTTGTCAAGTGACCATAAGTTGCAGCCATAATAGTACCATAGTTGGTACAATTCATATTCAACCATGCACTTCAGGGCTAATTCAAAGGGGGAAAAAAAAGCTTCCGACATTATTTCATTTCATTCTCTCTCTGCTGTCACACCAATTAAACCTTGAACTGGAAACCTCTCCACCAGTGTGATCCTACGCTCACATCATACATCTGGAAACCACACGGCACTTTCTTGAAGAATATCAAAGTAGACAACAATGAATTAGGAATATTCAAAATGCTTTTTTTTTGCAGCATCACAAGGTTTGAAGGTTGGTAAGAGTGGGCTACTCATCTTTTGTCAGTGAGACTTTCCACTCATCCCAACGAGGCTTTCTCGAGAACTGGTTATTTTTGGATATTTCTGAAGTGAGATGATAATTGCCTTTAAAGTCTAAGGAGAAGGAGGGGAGAAAAAAAAGGAGAGATGAAAGACAAAAAGGTTGTAACTAAAGAGACCATTAAGGGGGTGAGAGGGAAAGTAAGCCACGGAGACCAGCCGCATAAATAGTCATGAAATGAGAACTTTCTGATTTGTATTGAAGTAAAAAAAAAAAAAAGAAAGCCAGACTAAATAATCCTTGACTGAGCTTCCCATTCTGAATCCCATATTAGCGTCCCAGATTTGAACGTAAATATGCCATTACACTGTCATTACAGTGATCAGACGGCACAGCTTACAGGTCAGCACAGCCACTGTTAATTTTGCAGGCAAAAGCTTTTTTTTTTTCCACCCCTCGTCTTTTGAAATGTTAATAACTTTCTATTAGTTAATGTGGCGTGACTAAAATTCAAATTAGACATAATTTATTTTAATATCTGTGACTAGCTTGTCTGACCATTTAGCAATGGTCTCCTGCTGAATACAACACTCTAAATTGTGCTCATTTGCATTAGATGGGAGAGGCACGCCTTGTCTCACTGTCGTGAAGTGACGGATGATTCATTTTCGCTCCTTGACGTACAAGTATCCAGAATTAAATGCCGCCATCCGTCACATTTATGCCCGCGTTGCAGAGAACTAATCCGTACGGTTCTGAAAGCACGTGCCATTGATGATATTTATTTTAGGTTTCAGAGATAGTGACCACCAAATATAACAACATGACATGTTACCATAATACAACCTTGATGCTTGTGTGGTTGGATTAACCTCTTAGGGGGCGGCGCACTGTTATTGTCGGGGGGCCCCTATTGACCCACCACCTTCTCCCCCCCCCTGTGAATTTCGTCTCCACAGTCCCACTGAGTACAGCGGGAACACCAAGCTGTTCATACGAGGCACATTTATCTGTAGGATACACTGGAAAACATCAACTCTTCTGACATATAAGAAAGTCACAGTTGTCTTAATGTCAAATAGGTTTGTATTAGTTTCCCTTATTTTATAACTTTATTAGAGCTGAAACGATTAATTACTAAATTAATCGACAACTATTTTGATAATCGATGAATCGGTTTGAAGCTTTATTCATGATTAAAACAAGATTTTCAATTGTTTAAACTTCTTAAATATGAATATTTTCTTCATTTCTTTGCTCTGGATAACAAAGAAATCATTAAAAGTCAATCATTTTGGTTTGTGGACAAAACAAGACATTTGAGAACATCATCATTTCCAGGTTTGACAAACACCGATCAACATTTTTTAAGGTTTTCTGATATTTCATGGACCAAACGATTCATCGATTAATCGAGAAAATAATCGACAGATTAATCGATTATGAAAATAATCGTTAGCTGCAGCTCTAAACTTTATGTCAAAATGTACACCCTAAGTGGACAAAACATGGGACCTCTTATCTGAGACTATAATTCTATCACTGTTAACACTAGGGATGGGAATCAGTATCCGTCTGACACTGGTGAAAAACACTAGATCGGATATCAGACACATACAATTGCATGTTTCACTGTGCACTGTGTAGTGTAAAAATGTAAATGAAACTCGGCAAAAGCATTTAAGCCGAGTCATGTTTGGGCTGTTTATTTCTTCTTCTGTATTATTATCGATTTTGTGATATCAGCATTGTGGGTTTTTTTCTTTTTTACCATCCCTAGTTAAAAATGTCTTTGATAAGCAATTAGCTTTTGTTCCTAAAGCCACATTTATGTCATTTAAATTTCTATGTTCAATTCATTACCGCTATTCAATTACCATCTACTGTAGGACAGAAATAAAATATTACGGTGGTTCTCTGAACAGCAAACGATCTCACAAAATTATATGCGCCATTTCCTTAAACTGCGAAGGCTGGTGTTAAGTGGTCTACATCACACCTTTCCTCACTCCCTTTATCCTGCTTCTATAAATGATTAGCACTGCCGCTGTGTCTGTTTGATTTAGAGACAAGGTCACTGAGCAGAATCAGCAAACTCGTCTCATTTATTTTTTTATTTTTTTCCCTTGCTGTACTTTGGACAAGTTTACTCTGTCACACGGCACTACCAACAATTAAGAGTATACCCAATTACTGCATAGCTATTATTTTATCAATATATGAGAGGAATCAAGCTAAAAGGTTGTCAGTCAAGCTGATGGGAAGTACAGTAAAATGTCTGTTACTAATTAACACTGGGAAAAAAAGGTTACACGACACACACACGCACACTCATTTTGCGACACTAAACACACATTTTAAATCTATTGAATCTCCCAAGACTTGAGGCGAGGACTCACATTATTTTTGAAAGTTATTATTGGACATGTAACTTGATCAGATATTCACTTTTATAAAACAAAACAAAACAAAACAAAAAAAAGGGTTTCTTTCCAGTGGTTGATGTTGGCACTTTCATCACCGAGACAGTGCTGAAAGTGGTTGAGGAGGACAGGAGAAGCCCAGCTGATTGGAAACATCTGGGTGATTGTAGGGAGCACTCCCACATCATCCAGCACTGGCTGAGATTTGACAGTGCCCTCTGAAGTGACAGCTTTGACCTCGGCCAGTGTGCATGTGTGCAGCTGCCAGAGACCAGTCTGGCTGAAAGAGAGTACGGAGCCAGACGCTCTAGGCACTGGATGGTACCGCTGCTTTTGATGGGAGTTCTGTTGACAGCCAACATTTCAGCGTGGCTAAAATACAACCGGCTTGTTGATGCAATTGTTACCAAAAAAGTGACAATGCAACAATTTCCTTTGCTAGTTTTCTCCTTGTTTTCAGGAAAGTCAAAACACATTCATCAGATGTTTGGGATATCACGGTTCTAATTATTTCTTGTTTCTTGTTATGGAAGGGAAAGCAAAAAAAAAAAAATGTCATTCTGTATAACCTTAGTTAGTTTAGGTCATTTGTACGACCTAAACTAATTTTGATGGTTTTAGCAAAACCATTAAATCCAGTGATTTTCAGCAGACGCACATTGCTTTTCTGGACACGTGTGACTGAGACAAGCTGTAGCAGAGAGCAGACAATGTATTTTAAGTCCAAATACTGAGGTGTATTAGGCTGTAGAAAAATTATTTGCTTTTAAAAAACAAATGAAATGTATTTGCTTTTCGACAACTGTCGCAATTCTGTTTCCAAAACCACTTGAAAAATCAGGTGGTCAGGTGTTTTGGTTTCCCTCTTTCTGCAAACACTAGCACACTGAAACACCATCATTAGATATTTTAGTTCAGCATAACCACATAATGGCATTAATATTAATGTTTATGCTAATGAACATTTTGTGAAGAGGGACACTTATTCATATTTGATTCATTAATATAATGAATGCAAGGAATGATCAGATAATATGTTCTTGTGCCCTTGATATGCAATGAGGAGTATTAGACTGACTTAAATTCAAGATAGGTGTGCCTAAGCTTTATTAATCTATGCCGGAATATAGAAGCTATAAACTCTGCCAAAAAAAAGGGATAAAAAAGACCCCAGAAACCCTACAATGTTATAGATTAAACAAAACAGAGTGAAATTGAGTTCATTTGCATCACCCTCCTCTTTTCAGAGGGGCTAAACTGCTTACCATTATTCAAAGATATCTTTTAAATAAGGCCCAAATATGCGGATGAAACCAATTTAACAAGTGGCCACCAAAGACGTTTGTCAAATGATCTATATTGAGATTTTGACTGCGTAAGCCTCTTATCATAACTGCTATAAAACACACATCATTCTGTTTCAGAACTGAATTTGGGAGATATGAATATACAATAAATGTGACATTTTAAAACTTGGCTTACTTGTTAATTACAAACCCATTTCAAATTGAACTTGGGGAACTTAATAAGTGCATATTTGTGGTAAGGAATGAGATTGACTCGGAGAAAGGAACGAATCCCGGGCCAATGTGCTCCACAAGAGATCAACCAAAGGTCTGGCGTTGCAGGTCATTTGATTTAAGTGCTAATCAGGTTGTATCACTGGTCCTTATTCCTCTGACTTACAACTTTGGCATTTCCTTAAGTCCTTAAAGGAGAGTGAAAACAATTCCTATTTTCATTTAAATGTGTGCATTTTGACGGCGCATGTGCAAATAGCATCCGCTTAATTACTAAAAGAAAAACAAATAAATGCGTTCTCTTTCCCTGTCTGCTGATAATCAACACATGGGCAGGAAATCAAAACACACCTTGTTCACCAGTGGCAGCATACAGCACGATACAGTGCACGCAGCTGTCTCCCACTTAAAAAAAAGAACGCGTGAGCATACAGTGACGCGTGTTTATCGTGCATCCGTTCATTCACGTAGCTCTCGTGACCAACATCTTGACATTCACAAACACTGCACACGCCACCCTGTCAGGAGATACTGCAGCTACCGTTTGTGCCTTAATTACAGGGAGAAAAAAAAAACAATTAAAAAGAAAACAACTTATCTTATCAGGAGCCTTTAGTGAGTGATATAACCCCGACAAATATCCGCTAATGAGCTGCTGAGACAGTGAAAACCTCATTTGAATGTGTAAAAGTCACGCAAAAGGTTTTTTCCGTTGCGAGACTCCCACAAACCATAAAACAAAACACAATTTCCTTAAATTGTGGGGCAGAACAAAAACGTAACACAGTGCCTTTACAGCGGCTGTGAGGCTTATTGGGCTCTGCGTCTCGTTCAATAAACACCGCGCTCTCCACACACGGCACACAGCAAAGATGGATGAGCAACACTCCTCGGTTACTACAGCCACATTTATTTAGAAGCAGTGGGGAGAGTTTTGGAGGTGAGGAATAACTCCAGCCAGCGGTTGGTGCCCAGTTTGAGAGAGAGGAGGAGGACCACCATGGGGCACCTGACAGTGATGAAGAGCATGGGCACATGCTGGCAGATTCATCTTCAGCCCCAATGAGAGAGAGAGTAAAAGAGAGAGGGAGAGAGAGAGAGAGCTTGGGAGGGAGGGCAGGCAATGGCTGAATATGAGTTTAGCAATAAAAACAGCATGGAGCGTAATCTCTGAGGTTTGTTCTGCAGCAGCAAGGTGCTCCCAACTCTTTTCTCCGACCTGCAGGAAAGAGTGAGGCTGAGTGAGGGAAAAAAAAAGAGACCCCAAGATTTTATGTGACTTACAAATTGGCACGGGGCTTTTCAAAAAATGACCTGCTACTATGCCGGTGTTGGTCAATTACCTGTCACTCCCCCATCCCTTTTATTCCCCCTCTTCCCTCGCCGAGTCCCTGGTGTGGAATTGTGAAAGGGTTGATGCTGATCACAGTCCCCGGCTCTCCGCGGTCCGGGGGCCAGCTGTCAGACAGAAGCCGAACAACGTGTTGGGAACCCAGGGATGTAAACGAGTGCATGGCTTTGATGACTGGAAGATGCACCCTTCTAGTTTGTATTTATGTATTCAAGCTGCCCTCTGCTGTTCGCATTCCCAATGACAGGAGATGGAACAAAAGGAAAAAGCATCACATGGAAACCACGGTGCCAACAGCCTGACACGAGAAATCAGCGGCACAGCCTTCAACTTTGATTCAGCTTCCTTTGCTTGACATATCCTTTCTGGTGTTTGATACACCACGCTCTGTGTTTTCCTTTTTCTTTTTCTTTTTTTTTTCCCCCCCGTCCACGGTACATAACTTCTTTGGCTGCGTGTCATGATCGTTTATAGAGCGATCACAGGACAGGTGCAGGGTGCCACATACATTTCTGGTTTAATTTATGTTAACCACAGATATGCATATGAAAGAAAAAAAGCCCTTAACAAACTCCTTCATGAGCATTTGACTTGCAGAAGCATCAATCTTCCCTCTTCTTTTAACCGCATTATCTACGACCTTGCTGAATTTCCCTATTTGGAAATTAGATTATTACTGTGATTTTCCGGAAATGTGCAGCCTGAATTATAATACGTTTATGAAATGCAAGTGGCCCGTATGCTAACTAGGGCAACATATTTCCCCTCCGCGTTTACATATCGTCTGAATTCATTTACCTGACACAATTGCAGAGATCAACACAGTTGATGTGTCAGCTTCATGTATGTGTTGGCTTGTAAAATCAGCTGCACTCAAAGTCAAGTGGATGTTAATGCCCCGCAGACCTGTCAGTCTGATTTCCCTCATAAAGCACGAGCGCATTTGAGCAATAGCTCTCCTTAGATCTTTTAAGAGAAAATTGTGGAGTTTAACCTCCCAATATTATCTCTTCTTTTTCTCTTTGTGCAGGGGACAGGCGTATATCCACAAGGAATTCAGCACAGTCCACACAGTCAAGACGCTGATAATCCCGAGTCTTTGACTGCAGATAAGACGGCCAATTTAACATAATTATAGACCAGTAGTATGAATAGTAACGATTCATTAATTCAGTACATAGAGGGAGACGATAATTCAAATCTAGCATTTACTCACAATTATCACTCATGGTAACGATTTCATTAAATCCCGCTCGGTTTTTTTTCCCTTTCTTTTTTTTTTTTGGCATTATAAACATAATTGTTACACAGTAAAAAAAACAGTTTAACATAATAAAATCGTGGAGTGTAAATTAAAGGATGTCTGTGCTGCATTAGAGAGGTGGGGCTGACAAATCCCTCTCTCAAAACAAATGCTGTTGACCAACACTATTATTACCTCCACACTTAATTACTTTTTGCTTTTTGGTTTAATTGCTTCAATAAAAATAATCTATAACGCTTTTTTAATTACACTTTGCAAGTGACCTATGTAAAGAGAATTTTATTATGTGCGCACAGTAATTACCCTGTCACAGTCCAGTTAGGGGCTATTGTCTGGCTATCCTTTGCATGGCTGTTACTGGCATGACCAGCATACCTAACTACCTATTTACTGAGCTCATAACTTTTTCAGTGGACAGAAAATATGTACAGTGAGAGGATTGTTGGTCTTATTAAGTATAGATATTCTGTAAAAAATAAAAAAAAGAATTAAGAAGAAAAAATAAATCCATCTTGAGATGGAATCACACCACCTGCAATTTCCACCAATATATTCCCATTGGTTTTCATGAGTTATAAAGTCAGATATAAATGAAATGCACATCTACCTTTAACTAGTGCCTTCATTTTTGATTGCAACTGCACACAAAGTTTGGGATTAATCTTGCACAGTTTTTCCATCTCTCCTCGTTACTCCGGCTCTTTTTTCCCGACCCCATTTCTTTCCCCTACTTCTCCTCTGACCCCTACTTTCCTTTCACCCCGACCAGCCGAGGCAGATGGCTGCACATGTTTGAGTGTGGATCTGCCAGAGATTTCTTCCTATAAGAGGGGGAGTTTGTCTCTCCACTGTCACCTAGTGCCTGCTCACTGTGTGATCTGTTGTGCTTCTTTCTTACCTCGTCTTGAAATATTCAAATTCAAAAACCAGTAAAATTACAGCTTTGCTTCATTAGGAACAGGTTTTGGTCCCCATAAGCCCTTTAACACCAGCAGGGCTCCGTGCCGGTTCACAAACCTAATTTTAATCCAGCTGGGGTGTTTCAAACTGGGAAAAAAAATAGGTTCAGAATCCTAAAAGTTGGTTCTCAGCTGGAACCTCTTGGTTCCTCTTAAATTTGTGTTACCCTAGGCTGGTTCGCCCAAAATTACCAAGGTTCTGAGGCTCCAGAACGGCACCAGAGCCAAAAAACAGAACCGTGTCTGTCTGAAAGCACTGCATGAGGACTATTGGTCCTTACAAGATCAGTGTTTATGCCAGACAGGGTCCTAAAGAGGTAACAAATACAAGAACACACACTAAGTGAATATATATAATACCAGTCACAGTGTTATGACTTGACGCAAACCACAGCTAAAGCACGCTGCAGAAAACACAATCACGAAAACAAAAAGTCACACTCATACTATTCGGATTGATTGTTATTTGTGTGATTACAAGTCCACACACAGGAATACATTTTAATGTGGACTTTGTAGGCCAACAAGGTTTTTTCTGTCTATAAATTAAAAGAGGATGAGGTGAACGATGGAATAACTTTAATTAAATGGCTGCAGACGTTGCGGAGGATGTATGCTGCAAATGAGTTGTGAACACACACGCAGTCGTTGCGATGTTTTGTCAGTCTTTGCGAAGGCATGCCTACCTAAGTATTACTGTGGCTCATAATTGCTTTTGGTTTAATTTGGCCAATCATGCGTCTGGGAAGCCACACGAGAGGGGCCCAATGCCACGATCCTCTGCGCCGTCATTATAATTTTTAGAAAAACCTTTCTTTTCGCTGGCAAATGTTGTGACGAAGAGAATCATTTAACACATTCACTTTCTGCTGCACAGCTCCCGTTAGAGAGGTCTGCAGGTGTTAAGACAAATAAAAGACGATGGGCAGGAAAGCACAAGCAGCAAATAACAAAGTAATTGTGTGATTATTATGGCTGTACACATTCATTTGCCTCCCCTCCCCCAACTGGATCACTTGAGGCTAACCCTTCCTTTGTATGGGTGGCCTTGTCAGTCCCCATCCAATTCCCAGTAGCCATAGCCTCCCCAAGTCCTCCAGCTCTCACTCGGTTGACAGAAGATCCTCGTAAAAAAAAAAAAAAATCTGTATAGCTCCAGGACAGAGAACAAAGAAACAAACTATGCACTAGTGGTAATGGCTACTATGATTACAGACGTTACTCACGAAGACAATGTTCCACTTTACACAGTTATATTGCATGCAACCTACAGGAACACATACAGGAGAGCATCTTGTACTTTCTGCAATAATATCAACCAGCTCACTGGTCAATATTATATACTGCTTCCTCAGCAATGGGGGGGGGGGAAATTGACAGAATATCTATCTGCACTGTACACACATAGTACACATTCCAGTGCTTTTTATGACTAAATAGTTTTGGCACCAATGAAATACATGCATATATTGTGCCAAACTAATTTTGAAACAATCTCAATTTGAATATCACAATATGTATTTTTCAAAGCTCCAAGTGCTTCAAAGCCAAAAACTTAAAAAAAAAAAAAAAATCTGCATGGAGCGGAATGGAATCTAACCGAGTGGACACATGTACAGCATGAATCATAAGGATCATTTGAGCAGTTTAGAATATGACCCTGCTCTAACACTGTACTGACCAATGTTGAAAGTGGGCTTTCAGAGAAATTCACAATTTCCAGCTGCACCATAGGACAGAGCTTTAGAAACCTAGATCCTCAAAGCAAAGATATCGTCAGAATCTCTGAGCAAGGGCTGTGGAGAGGCTTGGGACTGGGGGCCCTCTTCATGCTGGCTTGCCAGAGAGCCGCCCAAAGCATGGACAATTAGAGAGGTCCCTGGTGCCTCTTTGCTCTCTGTGCGCCTGGTGGGCTGCTCTGTAAGTCACCGGGGGGCTCGAGGAACTGACTGGGATGGCTTGGCTGGCTGGGCCAGAGGCATAGGGCTGGGGGAGGCCTGATCTCAATAATCCCTTTGCCCCAAGAGGCTGTCACACCACTCACACTGCTGGAAGCTAGAATGGAAATGGACCGAGGGCTTTTACCTGCTCGAAGAGCTCATAACTCTGAGACAGACGTACTGGGAACTGACTGTGGTCAAACTCACTGACAAGTTGTTTTCTTCTTCTTTTTTTTTTTTCTATAAAAAAAAAATGTGGAAGTGCCACAGATTTGACCCACATCTGCAAAAAAATAAATAAACACCTTTCTTCTTATTAACACATGCACTTGGAAATTTCACATACAATCCGGTAAATTAGATTTCTTTCTTCTTCTATTTTTTTCAAGCTTAAGTAACACGTCTTCGTTCGAACTGCCACAGAAACAAAAGAGCATCATGAGTAGTTATTTCACATCCAAGACATCGACACCTCTCATGAGGTCTGAGCCTCCTTTACTTAAAAAGATAGGAGAGGAAAAGAGCAATAACCCTGTCGCAATTCTTCCGCGCAGCCATTCTCCGCTTTCATTAATGTACAATTTCTTCTTGGAATTCCCTAGACCACGGCATAATCTATTGGCCTGGTGGAGTATATATGATGTAGAATCACCTTGTTGTACAACTTAAAGTGAGCTGTCCCATATGAATATGGCGACAGTCAAAACCATTGGCTTAATTAGACCGACATGCTCCTGAATGTGAGGGGAAACTTAGTGCAAATGGATAAAGGTCTTTCAGCACTGTGCCACTGGCTGTCTCAGTCCCTTAATGTATTACCACCTGCACCCGCAATCAGCACAGGAACATTTAAATGACTGCGATTCAGTGGAGACCGAGCTCCAAACTGGTAGGAAACACATGAGAGGTGATTTAAGATATTGAATGTAATGAAGCTGACCGTTGGCAGGCCTGCTCTGAATGTGATGGGGGAAATTAGGGGTGGGAACAGGTCATAGACATACGTATACCAGGGGCACGGCGGCAAATGAAATGCAGAGTAGAGCGCTCTACAGTCCACCATGCTGTTTACTTCATGTCAGGTAAACATCAGCCACAGTGAGCTTTGGGTGTCTGTAAAGATGATATAATCAATGTTTTGTATTTGTTTTCCAGCCGACAGAGTATATTGTGGTGTTCCCTTCTTATCACCTCTGACTGCTCTCTTCCCCAACATCAGCCCTCCTCTTTATAGACTCCAAGAAAAACAACTGGGGGAAAAAAAACAGCCTCCCCTTGAAGTTGAAAATAATATTTTTCTTAAAGAAATATTGAATTGTTTTCTATATTTCTAAACAATGATAAACCAGCCACAATAAAAAAAAAATCATTAGTTTACAATTTGACCTTAAAAAAAACAAGAAGTAATTGGGGAAAAAAAGGACAGCCTTTGGTGGTAGAGCGTGAGGAGAAAGTAGACGGGCAACGTCTGGGTATGACTTCTCAGACTGATGGCTGCTAACTGATCCCTGTGATTGGGATTGACAGGCACTGACCACCACTCGACTGGTCCTGGCCTCTCCACACGGCTGAGCACAGCAGGTAGTGTGAAGACTTGCTGAGATTCCCAATAAAATGGACATTACAGGGATAAACAACAGCCAGCCTCACGGAGGTAAATGTTGGGCACGTAGCACTCCATCACCCAGTGTACCAGGCTTCACTGGCTCTGCAGAATATAGAGCCACATTTAGGCAAAGGAAAAAACGACCAATGGTTCTCGCAAAGACCGAAACAGAAGAGTCGTCGTCTACAGTGGTGGTGTACAATAACGTTCAACACAGCGTGCATACTTCAATGTAAATGGCATAAAAGCCTACATGCTCCGTTGTTGTGCGAGGCGCTGTTGTTAAAAGCATGCTTTAAACATGTGCTTAGTGTTTGTCCTTGAAAACGGCGTAGAACAATCCATGCGGTGTCCAAAAACCCAAAGTAAATGTATAATATAGGTTATAAGTGTCGCCTTTATCTGGTAAATATTCCCAAAAGCAATGAAAATACAGCCTCAAAGCCATTTACATGGCTAATTTTTACATCCATTAAAGAGATGAATGCTTTGATACCATTGCAGTGTTTATCTGGGGTCTCCGGGGATTCATTAAAGTGAGCACTCCTTTCAAAATATAATCTATTGCTTAATTAAACTTCCCAAATATGAAATTTGAACCCACATATCTGCAGAGAAGATACTCTTTTGTTGTTGCCTCATTTGCACAATATTTTAATGAAGAAGTTGCAACAATACATTACCATTTACGTTTAAATAAAGCTCTTGAAGCACCTAACAGCTTTGATTTGCATAATTTTCTCTTTTTTTTGTCTTTTTGTTTCGTTTGTAGTGAATGAACCTCCCAACGAAGAATTTAATCCCAGTGACTGCTTAGTAAATTTCACAGCTTCTAGCACTGAAGCACATCATTACAATGTGTGAAATTTTAATCAGAGATGTTGTGAAGAAACAGCGATCGGCCAACAACCATAATTAATGTCCTCTGTCATTGAGATTATGATGGCAAATTTGAATGTGCAAGTGTTTTAAAGA
The DNA here is from genome assembly GCF_958295425.1 of Solea solea. Taxonomy (NCBI): domain Eukaryota; kingdom Metazoa; phylum Chordata; class Actinopteri; order Pleuronectiformes; family Soleidae; genus Solea; species Solea solea. The sequence goes on along the minus strand of NC_081135.1, from coordinate 26,782,099 downwards.
GCAAGGGGAAATGCATTAACTAAATTACATAGCATGACGTGAATGAGCCATCATGCTTTTCTGCCAGTTTATGTATGCACAGATATCCTTTATTACGCAGGATGCCATTACTTTCCTTTTAATTGAACAGTGTTTTGTTTGGCACAGGCCTACTGAACTTTTCATCAGCCATGCATAAATTTCACGCGTGGCTTCCTCATACATGTCTCAATCACAGCAGATTTACAAAGAGCCACACGCAATACATGACTCGGTGTGAACGCCGAACACGCAGCAAACCAAAAAAAAAAACGAAATAAAAAGGGGTTTGAAAGTGAATTACAACACCGTCGCGAATTATGGACTACACAACCGATCTCCAAAAGTGTTCATAAAATATGTGATCGCTATATCAAAGCCACTTTGTTGTCTTTTATGAAGCTTTGTTTTGAGAGTTGCTCTTGTTTTAGAAGACCCGCTCGCTCGTTAAAATGCAAATTGTGCGTGTGATTTCATTTTCCAGAACAATCCACACTCAACTTCACCATAAAGACAAGTTTACAGTGCGCCGCCGCTGCTAAGACCAGACATATGCAAAGACACATGCACCCACTTGCCCTTGCACGCAAACACCGTTTCACCATAAACCACAAATACCGTACATGCTCAGGCCACAATGACTTTACGGTGCTTCAAAACTATATTTCATTGAAGGTGAATTGACTGTAAAGTTATATTTCTCTATTTCATTAATCCTTTTTTTTTTGTTAAATAGAGGTTATGCATTTTTAAGAGCACTGGCTCGCGAGTGCTCTTAAGTAAGTGGAGATCAAGGGAACAAGCAAAGCAGGTCCAATACATAATCACATGGAGCGAGATAAAGCTGCTAAGTTATCCCTGTGGTCACATTGTGTGAGCTGTTAATGTGTCACTAATGTGTGTATATGGGAGGGAGACAGACAAAGAGAGGGAGAGAGAGACTGTACACCTGGCACTGTGCCCAACAGTTGCCAGGACCATACACTCATTTGTGTCACCAGCATTTGTTTCACAAGCCTTCTAATCAATTGGAATGCAGTCCCTGAAATAGAAGTTGGCACCAGACTCAACCCATCTATTGTGCCGGCTGGTCAGTGCTCAGAGAACACTGCCCGTCACTCATGTCACTTTCCAATTTCCCTGGTTAACGGGGCCGAGTGGGGAAGACATTAAAGAAATCTCACATTATTGGCTCGAACGAGGAGGATTCCTACTGTACGATCACTTCCTCTGGAGAAGGCTGCGGCGAGTGCTCCGTCAGGTGTGTGTCCTTTTGTGTTTAGGTGACGAGCAATGTTAATGAAATCAGGGCTGATGGCACGGAGAACTACGGCCAGGTAGTGAACACTTTTTAAAAAAAAAAAAAAAAAAAAAGGAGAGAAGCGGGGAAAAAAAACTGCAATTACTCTAATTTACTTAAGACAGAACTAGGAAGGATCAGCACTCAAGTACAATGTCATTAGTCCATTTGATACTCCGCGAGGCACTGGGATGTAAATCGCTGATTCCTCCCGTGATGGATAAACAGTGGATAAACAACCCTCAGCAGGAAACTTGAAGACTGATGGAGCGTTGCATCATGTGACGTGCCACTGCATCAGCCTCTGCATGTTGCCGTGTGTTCCGCAACTAATCAAGGGCATCCTGCTTCTCGTCGTCTCTGTCTTGGCCTGCCAACCGATTCATCACAGGCCGGGTTAAACAGGAATAAAAACACATTAGTGTCATGTTAGACTGATAGAGAGAAGTGCCTGGATTGGCGCTCCACAATGGTAAAAGTCTGACTGCGTATTGATTTGTGCTACATAAATCTTGTTTTCTGTCTGCACCAGTGAATCAGTCGTGACCCCTAGGGTTAACAAACATTGCCGAGGCTTTCGGGCTGGCGTGTGAGCCAACGCCGCCCATGCATTGCAATAGCGATGCCCCATCTTGTCGTTTCTCAGCCTGCATGGCTTTACTAATTGCTGGCAATCAGCAGACAATTTTATGGGGCTGAGAGAGGTGGTGGGTTTCTTGTGGTTTTTGGCTTTAACAAGGAGGTTTTTCGAGGCTCCTGCAGCCAAAAACTATCAACAATGGATGTGAATTGGTCAGCAGGAGTCTGTGAGTTACAACCTGGATTAATTGGCATAAGGGGATCCAGCATGGCTTGCGCCAGATCACATTAAGCTGATGAGATTTGACTCAGTAAACTTCCACAAAGGCAAATCCCTCGTTACGGTGACTGAATGACACCATAGCATAGAAACACGGCTCCTTATCGGTTACTCCTCCGCTGAAAAGACTTTGATATATTACATCAACTGCCGGTTATACACGGCTTCTCATACATCTACTTGGGGGGAAGCTATGTCTTTTAAAAAAGGGCAACTATCAGCTGTTTGTTGCGACCAACTGAAAGCAACACGCTACACAATATGTAGGTTGAGCAATGTAATGACTGTAATATTTTGCAGGTCCCTCAAGGCTACTTTTTGTTTTAATAAGTCATGGAAACTTCAGGTGTTGGATTGTTTAATCTTTCAGTAGTATATGAAATCCATTTGTTTGCGGGCTGGGAAGATTACCATTGAGAAAGTAATTACATTATTACAGGTACGATCATCATCATTTATCTTTCTGACGTTTTAGGACTTGCTAAATGCCAAACTGTTCCTCGGAGACGCGAGCTTGATCCTATGTGTCGTTCAAAAACGAGTGTGTACAATCACGGCATCAGTCGCGTTCATCTGTAAACGTCGTGCGTTACAGAAGCGCATGAAAATACACTTTTATAACCATGGGCATTTCCATGACCATGTTGCAAATGGGAAGTTACAGATTGAGTCAGTCACTCCATCAAAGCCTTTGTGGATATTGCACTTTCATATAATTTTCACAAATTGGGCTAAATGATTTCGAACAAATACCTAATTGTGATTATTTTTGACTGAGACTGCGATTGCGATGTGATGACTCTCACTTACATTTGAATAAAACATTTAAAATGATCACCGTGTATATGACGTGAACAGGTCAGGACAATTATTTCATCTAAAATGGTGATTTGACACACATTTTTGAAATGTTACGGCTCCTCCGATTTGAAAATGTATTTCATTCATCTTAACACGTGGTCTTAGTGCAATCTTGTCTTAATGTTTTATTAATTCATTATTTTATTACTATTTTATTATTAATTAATATACATCAATTGCATTTGAATTTGTTATTTTTTTTGTGCTTTACAAATAACATTTACTATTATGATATTGGACACACACAGGCCTTCACAAGGCAAGAATGTGCACAATTACAACTGACTAACACAAATGAGTACGTCTGTTGAGAGGGAGGTGTGTGTGTGTGTGTGCGTTGTGCATTTGTGTATAGGCAAGGAGGGAGCTAGAGAGGGGATAACAGAATTAAATAGCTACAGTAGATAGAGTAAAGAAAAATAGGGATGGCATCTCTCTGGAGGCCTCCACACCAGTGCTCACCGTGCTGCCAGGCACACTGCACACACCAGAGACCTTATTTACCCTGCAGTCCCAAAGAGACCTGGGCCCCAGATCTTATTTACACAGCGCCCGGGCAACCATCAGGTGCTGAAGGGATCTGGCCAGCAGCAAAAGCAAATACCACAGATCAAAAACAACCACGCAGGAAGAAAGGGGCTCTCAGCCAAAGTCCTGGTCAAGTGCTAATGTTTACACTTTGGTTTGAAGGGTTATGGATGGGCTCCATTTGAAGAACTCCAAACTGACATCCCACTCCAAACCCCCTACCCTTCGCTCCTTTTAAAAGAAGAGGAGAAAGCGGACGGATGGCTACCGCCGTCTCATATACATATGTGGAGAGAGTACCTGCGATAATGTGGACCTCTCCTCTCATCTTTTTAAACCAGCACTGCCACTGGTCTTCAGGATCAGACATAGTGTCGGGGGAAAGAGAGATGAAGACAGAAAAAAAAAAAGCCCAGCTAATGACTAGCTCTTATGCATCAGTGCACTTACTAATGAGCTTCCAGGGAGAGGCTGGCAGAGCCAGAGCGAAGGCTGAGCTGGGATGTGAGAGGCCTGGGCCATCACTTCCCCGCTGTGATCCCTGCCTTCCCACTCGCAAGGAGCCCCACATCCCAGCCACTAATGAGTGTTAGAGGGAGAGTCCAAGCTCGCGTCCACCTGCCAGCCTTCAGAGCCCAGCCTGCTGCAAGACAGTAGGGGTCAGACACATTCCTGAGCTCTTAATAATTTACATCATATTGATTTCCTCACTGTTAGACACTCTCACCTGCATGGGCTCTCACTCCCACTTTCTTCCTCTGCCGCTCTCTCGCTGCAATAAGCACATTCCACCAGAGAGAAGAGGTAGAATGATACAAAAGCATGTAACTCTGCCCTGGCTCCAAACCAGTTAAATACAACATTCAATTTAATAGATTGTGCACAATGTCTGTGTCAGTGGGGACAGTGGGCTCTCAGTGTATGACAACTACTGAAGCGTGGGCCTCGAGAAAGGACGAGTCGCATTGTGCCGCAGAGCAGTTTGGCTGCACACGAAATACAGCTTCTTTTTTCTTTTTTTCCTGCACAAGGAAAGTTGAAAAACAAGTCTTTAACTTTATTTAGCGCGCTAAAACAAATCACACCAATTATCCCTCATTTTCATGTCATACGTCACCATTTTAAAATGCAATTTCCACGTTGATTTTTTTTTTTTCTTTTTTCCCTTATCCTAAGAGCCAAATCAAAAAGGTGCAAAAATGCAAGAATAAAAATAAATTATGCAGTTTGCATTCTGCTTAACCTCTAATCAAATTCAGAGACGGGGACATTAGTATTCTCCCTCTGTCAATAGGATGATCTGTATACTCAGTCCTTTAAATATTCATCAGCTTAGAACATAGAGTCCTCCTTACTCTGATTCATAATTCAAATGATATGAATGTTACATAGGTATGTCACCATTTCCCCCCACAAGAACAACTTTCTATCATCAGTGCCACACTTAAGATTGACTTTTAACACCGTCCACCTCCCTTCGTTGGAGGAGCAACTTCAAAGTATACTTTAACAAAGATTTCCTAGCAAGAATTAACTCCACCGGTGAGGTTTTATGGGAAGGATATTTCAACACATATATTGAGGGGGCAAAAAAAATATTTTGAACATGAAAACAATGATTTTTTTTCTTTTTTTTTTTAAATATCTATCTGTGCATCTGTGCGACTGTCCATCCTTCCTCTTATGCCTCACAGTTTCTGTCGTTCTCACCCTGCCTCTGGCAAGCCCAGACAGGCTTATAACCTTCCTCTGTTAATTCCCAGTGTGGTAATCCAACTCACACTGTGCTGTGGGTTTGGTCCTTCCTGTCAGGTCATTCTGAGAGCATCAGTCTGAAGCTACATCCAGCATATTAACCTTAAGCTTGAAATGAGTCACAGTGTTGCAGTCGAGCGGACGTGTTTTCATGCACTTAAACCTTCTGTATACGTTACAATCAATCTGCAATTAAGTCATGTTCAGTGTTCCATTTGGAACCTTCGCAATCCATCAAGACCAGTAAAAGTAAAAACCAGCAGAAACTGGCCGTAGCCATGTCTTGGTCAACACTGCCCTCTTCTGTCGTGTGTGCAGTATTTCTATGGAGCCAAGATAGTTTTGTTAAATCATAACATTTCCTCCCAGTTTTTCTTTTTTTTTATTATTCTCCTTCCCCCAGATATGGGCCAGCCCCATTTACTGGAGACGAAGGTGGCAATAAAGTTCAAGTAAAGCACATCACTTAATGGAGCAGACATTCCACAGAGGACGGAGCTTAAATGTTAAACCAAATTTATTCATTGCCGTCTAGACAAGTGATAATAAATATCTAAAGACCATGAATATGCTAAAGAGAGCGTTTATTCACTTACTTTTATTGGACGTCGTCAATTTTTGAAAAAAAATTTTTTTAAAGCCATTAATTTTCTACGACAGAAAAACTGCTAATGACACTTTATATGTGCACCGTCCATAAAACAATGACTCTAATTGTTAAAGGAGGGTTTCAATTGCTTGTCAGCTGCATATTTGGAGTTAGTATATCTAGGGTTATGTGTGTGTTTGTTCCCAGTGTTTCACTGTTGAAGAGAACGCGGTAGAATAAACTAAATGCTCAAACACACACATCTACTTAAACCATTGCATGTACCACTATATAAATGTTTAAAATCTCTATCCATCTGCTGTTCCTAAGCAGTGGCTCACTGATGAACACTGCAGCTGAAGTCACACAACAACAACACACGACAATCGTGTGTTCTACGCAATCGCTCCAGCAACTCCTGCTGTATGTGAAAAATCACTTCATTTCCAGTGAACAAGGGAACAAGACGGTCAGCTTTACTTGCTCTTGATTTACCCGAGCTCTTGCCTCCTTTGGAGCCGCTGCTTTTATTACTCCATTCATTATTCCAAGCATTAGAGGTTAGAGTACAGTACTATCTGAGATTGTGTTCCTTCTATCAAGCTTTGAAGAACTCAAATTCATTAAGATTTGGATAATCGATGAATCAGTTTAAGTGTTAAAAAACAAGCTCTTTTGATTTTTCAGCTTCTTCATTGTGAATATTTTCTGGTTTCTTTGCTCCATATAACAAAGACATTGCTAAAACTGTAAGAACGTCATCGTTTCCACGTTTGGGAAACACAGATTTTCACAATTTTCCACTTTTCCTGACATTCCATGGACCAAACAAATATGAAATAATAATCGACGGATTATTCGATGATGAAAATAAGTGATGAGTACGTGTTCGCTTAGTAAAAGATAAAAGACAAATGTGACATAAATGTAAGTTACCGTTTACTCACTTTTGTCAATATGCTGTCAGCAAAACAAAGTGCAGATCATGAAATGACTGTAAAACTGCTAAATTAATTCATCATCAAAAATACTGACTGGGGACAGATCTTGTATAAAATAATAACAACTCATAATATACTTGTTAACTGTCATCACTGCAAGCAGACACAGATAATAAATAAAAAAAAACAACATCATTATGAGGTTGTGATTGCCAGGATCCGGCAAAGTACAATGGAATGTAACTTGCCTTGGTAACCAGGTGGTGGCAGCACAGAGCTATTTATTCCTTCACTGCAAAAACAGCTTTAAAATAAAAGGTACAAAAGAATATATCCACATTTCTGCTTTAGTGAAGTGATAAGCGCTAAGGTCATTCTAAACAGGTTTCTGCATACTGTGCATTTCTCTGTCTTGTTATCCAGCAAATTAACCCACAACTTGGTGAGTCACTTCTGAATAGTGTGATATTATTTTAGGTAATCGGTTTGTGACGGTTGCACCATAAACTGCATGTAAAAAAATAAAATAAAATAAAACAACCACTATATACTATATACTATATACTAGATCCATGCAGGGAGTGAAACAAGTCAGGCCACCAAACACCACACATTTCAAAGCAATTCAATCCAAGTGAAAAGCACCTTTATGAAGCTCAGATTATTCAAGTGTGGGTGAGCAAGACAGAGAATGATACATAGACTGTAAAACAACCCAATTGACAAATGACCACAGGCAAGAATAAACAAATACACAACCATATTGAATTGGACTTGTACCACGGCATGCATCTTAAAAAAGCCGTTCAGTGAACTGACTAGACTCGCTTTCCCCTAAATGACCCCTCATCTTTCCTTGGACATCAAAAATGGCTGCCACTCCAGTAGCTGATAGTCCAGATCAAAGGGAAATACAGTGCAGTGCAAAGGGGATGTTCATTAAAATGATGAAGTGGCTCGTGCTGCTGTAAACAAAAACTGGAATTACAGTAAATAAGCAAAAGATAAAAAAGCCTCTATCCTCCCTCATGAGTTCCATAGAAAAACGGATGCAGTGGCTGCGTACAACATGTCCCCAGTGAAAATACAGGCATGTTTTATCCTACACGCTCAAGTGGATTTACATTCACGTGTTTCTAGATCAGTCCGGGGAGTCTGGGATTGTTCAAGTGATACGTGACAGCAACACTTGTTCACAGTGAGAACAAGCACAGAGTCTCAAACTCGTGTTGTCAAGTAAACATGACATAAAGGTTGATATCGTAACACTAGGGGAGCACAATATCATTGGCACGATATCAGCTTTAAAAATGTATAAATCGGATACGCCAAGATCTTCCTACAGCAGGAGCCTGAATCGTCTGCTACCTCCTCACTATTCGAATTTTTTACATTTTGCTCAATGAAAATGTTTATCTACATCTGCTGTGACATGAGTATGCAAACTATGATGTGTAATTTAACTACAGAAGAGACTAAAGGACCTCTGCAGTTGTATATATCAGTATCGGTCATCAAGCACTCCAAATGTCCAATATCATGCATCCCTACTTCATACTATTTTTCTAATTTAGTCTTCTCACCCAGTTGCTTATAAAACAATGCTTTTTATTCAGATCGGCCAATTGAAATTCTTAAAGATCAAATATGGAACATAGAAATGGAAAGTTTCCATTCAAGGTAATGAGCCGTTTCGTTCTGGTCGCATTTTAATAACATCAATCCGCTTTACACGTCTCTGCTCTAACGTCTGGAGCAAGGGTCACAATGAGTGACGAAGGAAATATTCAGAACTACTTCTGATCCAGAGTGTTTTCTGTATTATTGTGTAAATGTGCCACCAATGGATCACAGCTACGCTCATTGCAGTTTGCTGTGCCTTCTGCCTGTAAAAAGCACAAACACACACACACATGCATGCATGATTTAACTACGTCTTCTGTGACAGAAATTGCATAATGTGCATTTAATACACAGCACAGCCGTAATGAAGACATTTAAATGCTCACACCACCACCACCACAGAGCAATTAAAAGTATAGCCCTGAACGGCACAGGGACAGCAGCACATCTACTGGGGCATACCAGTTTCCATGGTAACGTGGACATCACAGAGGGGATGCGGTAATCGCTTCCAATGAGCCCCACCAGCAGTTTGACATCAGTGGTAATAAACTTCTCCTCCTAAAACTTGGAGAGGACAACAGTGCCACAGTCTTATGACTTTTTCCTTCCTGCAAATCTTTGTCTTTACCAAAAATAGAGAGAGGATACCGTCACTGTGTCCTTTAAGGATAGAATACTAGTCACTTTATGTAATAGTTTTCAGGGACACTGCAAAAAGCATTGCTGTAAATCTGCTCATGAAATCCGAAAACAGCCACAGAAAGCTGGGAACTAAGTGATGAGACCCAGAGTGGAAGATAACACGAATACTAATGACGTCAATGTGAAGCACCGCTCGCGACTTAACGTCTCTGAAACGATCGTGCCTTCGGACTCTCGTCCAAACTCAGTTGGGTTTAGTGCTGCTTGTTACCACGGTCGGTGTTCGTTTCATCATCAATAATTAATCTGTGGATAGATCAAAAGGTCAAAGGGCTTTGAAATGGCATTCTTTTTTAAGTCGGCGTCAGGTTTGAATTGGCGTTCCTCTACCTGTTGATAAAGGTTTGTAAGGGTCGAACTCATCCAGCGTTACACTGTTGATGGATACATGAGCTAATGTTTTCCTAAGCCACAGAATGTGTTGGTTGGGAAACTCCTATCATGTAACATGTTATGCAAGGGTGAGTGGTTGTTCAATGTTCCGTGTCCATTCCTAAAGATCTCAATACATTTATCCTATCTTATGGTTTCAATTCTTGCCTTAGTTATGGATCTTTTTGGAATTGCAGTCACAATGTATCTAAGGAAAATATAAATGACATATTTTATCCATATCGTTCAGCCCTGATGAAAAAAGTGTTAGTTCTGATCCTAATTGTTCTTTTGCATAAGAAAATCTCCTTATACATGCTTATATTTCAGATTACAATGTGCTTGTAAATTATACATCTGTGTAACACATATATATATATACTATATATATATATATATATATATATATATACACACACATATATAAATATATATACACACACACTGTACATATATATAGGTTTTCTGGATTTATCAGATTTTTTTACCTGTCCAATATCCAGTGTACTGGACCGATACAGATACTGCCTCTCCTTTCATTGCTAAACAGATGTGCACCCATGCACGGCTGACCTACAGAAGATGGCTCGACTTTAGCACTCGCAGCTTGGATGAAGGCAAATGGCAAAGCACAGCGCACACACACACACAGACACACACACACACACACACACACACACACACACACACACACACACACACACTGACTTTGTAGCCTATTTGTAGGTGGCAGCACATGATGCCTGTTCCCAGAGAGACTGAAGCTGCATTCACATGGGACACTTTGGTATTAACACACGGTACACACGGCACGCTACTGCTGCAGAAAATCATACGGTCTTCAAATGTAGACGCAGGCAAGCCTGCCTTCATTATTTTATTCTCATAATAATAATAATAATAATAATAATAAATGTACACTATTATTATATTTTATATTTATATTATATTATTTTTATACTAACAAAATAATGAAGAGAGTGTATTGATATTCTGACATGTCTGACATTTTCCATACAGACTACAGGGCAAAGAACTGACCTCTGGCAGATTAAATTGTGCTGTGAAGTCACATGCAAAGCCAAAAGTGCAGGGTGGGCTTTTTTTTTTTCTTTTCTTTTTTTCTTTTCCCCTCACTGATAATGGCAGATGGTGGAGAATGTGTGCAGAGGAACATGGGGTAAAGCATGGCAGCAATAACAGCGACGGGCAGGCACACTCCAGTGTTTTGCAGTCGTGGATTATTCTCAGAGACAGGGTGGTAATGGTTATAGGGACAATGAATAAGCCGTGTGACTGTGTGCTGCATGTGCATTCACAGAAGCAGGGACAGTGGAAGGGATGAGAGGGGGAGAGAGAGAGAGAGAGAGAGACAGAGAGAGCTATACTGCCGTGAGACCTGGATTAGGATCTGTAAAGTAAATGCTGCTGCTGCTGCTGCTGTTTTTCAAAGAGATTATGTGGAATGAATGAATGAATGAATGAATGAATGTATGTATGTATGTATGTATGTATGAATGAATGAATGAATGAATGAATGAATAAATGAATGAATAAATAAATGAATGAAAACTGTTACACAATCAAGCGATGGTCCTAGAGCTGAAACGATTACTCGATTAATCGATTATTAATCGATTACTAAATGAATCGTCAGCTATTAACCGGTTTATTGGTTTGAAGCTTTTTTTGCATGATTAAAACAAGATTTCTGATTGTTTCGGCTTCTTACGTGTGAATATTTTCTGGTTTCTTTGCTCCAAATAACAAAGAAATCATTTGTTTGTGGACAAAACATCATCCTTTCCAGCTTTGACAACCACTGATGGACATCTTTTAACGTTTCCTGACATTTTATGGACCAAACGATTACTTGATTAATTGAAAAAATATGAAAATATGAACATAATCGTTAGTTGCAGCTCTGTATGGTCCTTATGCAGGTGTTTTTTGGTTAGCGCGTGTCCTCTATGCTCCCTCTCCTCGTAGTTTATAACTCGGCTGTGAAACAGTAATTGCTGCCACAGCTGGTGGGAATCACCTTTGCTGCTAAAAATGGACACTTGCTGGCACAGGTTTGAATCTGGGTGTTCCTCTTTCACTGAGGCACTGTCGCCCCACTCGGAATCACTCAAAGCTGTAACTATTGTCACCTGACAGGCCAATTACTAGTCCTGCAGAGGAGTGATGAATGCCAGCCTCGACTTTCACTCTCAGGCACATCAACCCATCACTGATGAAAGATTCGGAGCGTCTTTACATCTCGTCTGAGCTGCATCATTTGATGGTAAAAGATCAGGTACCATGTCATTAGAGTAAATGCTCACTTCTCATCAGCATAATGAGACCTGCAGGGCACAAGTTTGATGTTTCACTCAATTAATTTCATGCCCTACAGTCTTGCTCATCAGACTCCTCTCCTCACCTCCTTTTCTCTTTGCTGTAAAGTGAACAGCACGTCTGTCAGATCCAGTGTTAAAGCTGCCTTTGAATACTACATTTTTAGATCCCACACTTCTCTTATAATGTTGCCTAAAGCAATAACTAACAAAGAAATTACAGCTCAGGCCATTACTCTTGCACTACTTGAGAAAATAGCTGAGGTAGAATGCAATCTGTAGTTCAAGTGCTATTGTGGATGAACATTAAAGTGTGTTTTAACCTCAGGGCACACAGCTCTCTGTGGGAAAAACTGTTTCTCTTGTGTTTTTGCTCAGTAAATATCAATCATCAACCATCCACTGCAAACTTATGCTTTTACCAGACTGTTTATATGCCAATATTACTCAAAAAAAGGGCCAATGTTTCCAGAAGACTTGCACAGAAAGACAATATTTCCTGATATGAAGCACAACATTGAAACTAACAACAATCAATTAAGATGCGCACTGCATTACGCTCGTGTAAAGTTGCATCATAACAACCAAACGCTTCATGATGACGTCAGACTGTGCTTCTCCACATATGAACCACATCATTTCGTAATAAGCAAAACAAACAAAAACAACCGTGACGCGGTGGTGAATCCCTACCTTTGGCTCGTTGAACTGACGGCGTGTCCTGTCCTGACGTCCGGGTGGCGTCTGTGAGGCTCCACGCGTCCAAAAACAAACGTTCCGTGTTGTTACGGTTTCCATGTGAATTCCATGGGAGGATGTTTGGTCACTTTGTTCACAACACGCGTGGCGTTTTATCAACTTTTCCAACCGTTTTTAAATCCTTTGAGATTGACGAGAGTTTGCAACAAAACGGAAGTCTCCCCCGAAATGTTAGCTTTCAAATTTCGCCACAGGAAGTCAGCTGGTCAGTTTACGCAGCTACTCTTTTTTTTTTTCAAGTTTTATTGAACAACAGCTTTACAAACAATAACAAAAAGAAAACACGAAGAGACGTAAATAAATGACATATAAATAAACATGGTATATTTAAAAAAAAAAAAAAAATGTCAAGTTATTTTGTAGATTTTGTGTTCATTTACCTTCAAAAGGACAAAGGAAACTTTTAGGACATGTATAAGAACTGTTGGGACTTTCTACACAAGAGATTCAAGCTCAAAGTTGACTGATGTTCATTTTATTGTCAGATGTTGGAAACTATTGAATATCTTTTCGTTTTTTTCCAAGCGTCCTCATGTCTTTGTATTCTGCTCTGACATACATGATTGGTTATCTCTGAAAATAGACAATATACCTCAGTTTACCTAAAATAACATATGTATATTATATGAACTCAGTGGATTCCAAAGTATATGGCACTGTTAACTTGGTGATTTTATTAGGTAAATCATGTCAGTGGTAAGGAAACGCACCGTCATTCACAGCCTTTATGTACAACTTTAATAATGCCATTCAAAAGTAATGGATATGTGCTCCTTTGTGCTCCTTTTGTGTTCACATCTTAAGATTTTGTCTACCTCTAACTTAAGTGAGAAGCAGTGTCTGTTGGTTATGCCATCTAAAGAAAAGAGGTTAAAGGAAGAAAAAAAAAAGCCCATGGTCTTCTAACTTAATTGTGGTGAGTAATGGCTCTCCTCTGAAAGGTTCAACTGTAGCTGTGTTGTGAGTAATGGATACAAGCTACAGATTGGTCTAATGCAACAGTGATTTAATTAAGCACAGCTGGCAAAGCACAGTGGCCTGAGGACGACTGTGTTTGTTGGTCCGGGAGGGAAAAAACAAAAGATCATTTTCCATGTTGCTGCAAATGTCAAAAAATGTGCTGTCCAAGAGTTGTAAAGTGTGCACTTTTCCAGAGCTGAAGACAACAAGGGGAACGAACATACAGCATACTGTAAAAGTTTCTCCTCCAATCTTCAAAATGTAGGTCAGTAAAAATGAAATATGAATGAAAAAAAAATCACCCTAAAGCACATATCTGTGCAGCAGCTGCACAAAAGCTCAAAATAAGCACAGTTTACATCAACAACATACCAGCCATGGCTTGTTACTGTTGTATAGTGTTTAGTGCCTTTCATTATCACACATTGCTATGCAGTTGCATTGACACAAGTTACAATTATTATATTGGAAGGCAATTGCTAAATACAAGTATTCATCCTGATATTCATGAAATATGTATGATCATTTCTCTGGCGTGGTCAAGTGGGTAAATATGCATTCATTCATGGCCAGATGCCTTGAGATGTTCTGCATCATAGATAGATAGATAGATAGATAGATAGATAGATAGATAGATAGATAGATAGATAGATAGATAGATAGATAGATAGATTTCACATTAGTGAAGTACCAACTTTCTGTTTCTTAACTGTAGCTCCAACTTTTCACAATAAGTGGGACTGAGGCTGCAGGACCATGGACAGCACCTCTATTTAAAAAAAGTCCCTTTATATTTACAAGAGCTTCACATTTTCATTTAATTATGTGGATCCTCTGCATAAAATGTATGCATCCATCCATCCATTTCTGCCATAAAGGTAGTGAGATTGTGTTTCTACAAACTCATGTGTAGAAACAATAAAATGAATTGACACAACATAAACAGACATAATAGACATACACGAAAACTAGGCCCCATATAAACCACTGAGGTCCCATTAAACAGCAATGATTGCACAAAGTAACAGCAAATAAGTACATATATTTTTTTTACATAATGAAGAAGGACTGATCCCTGCCACAGAGCGCCACTATCTTTTGAATCAGGTTGTGGGAGAGACAAAACAGGCAGAATTATTATGGGGAATCGATTGTATATCTGCTCCTGGTCTCTTTCTTCTGTCTCTACCTCACCCCCCTCAATTCAAGTCAACTCAGTTTTATTTGTATAGCGCTGAATCACAACTTTATCTCAAGGCACTGTACATAGACGACATCATTGAGTGCAGAGAAACCCAACAACTCACACAATGAGCATCAGTGGGAGAGAAAAAAACCTTTTAACAGGAAAAAATCTTTTACAGAACATGACTTAAAGATGTGCAGCCATCTGCCTCGACCGGTTGGGGTGAAAGGACAGAGGACAGAGGAGAGGTAGTATGTACAGTGCCTTGAGATAATGTGTGTTGTGATTCAGCGCTATACAAATAAAAATTGAATTGTATCGAATTGAATTGAAAAACAATTGATTCCACAAGACAGATTAGATAACCTCTCCTATCCTTTGTTGAGGATCTACCCTGGAAACATCTGTCATTTGAGCATTCCCACACTGTAAAACGCTACAGCCCCTTTTAGTTATGTCAAATTAATACTTCTATTTAACTCAAAGAGCTCTGACAAGTTTTGGATTTCAAACTTAAGTGTGCACGTTTTCTGAATTTAAACTTTAAGTTCTATGTTGTGTTGACAATTTGACACCTTAGGCTGATCTTGATGTGTTCACTTAACTAGAATTTCTGAGTTATGATTAAATTGTGCGTGGGTGGTGAAAAGGGCGGGCTTTCATTGAGCAGGGGTGAGGGGGGATGGCAGGTGGCAAGATGGAAAAAAAAGCAGCTATTACTTTTATTCTTGAAAGAAAATCGTCTTTAAACCGTGGCAAAGTTTAAAGGTATATAAAATAACCTGTCTGCACATACAGCTAAGTTTTGTGTTCACAATTATGAATCTATAATGTATAAATATAGAAAAAAAGTGGTAAACAAAAGAGGACTACTTTCCATGGCGGATGGATAATATGCAGCGCTACCTGATAACAACCTGTGAATAGAGGCGGACTCATTTTCTCATCGAGTTGGAGCAGCAGGACCCCTAAAGGAGAGGAACTTTCCTACTGATTTACCTTACCGAAGGTGAGTTTTTATATATATCTTTTGATTAAGTATGTGTAAATCAATCTTAATGTTGTTTAAAATGATGTTTGAATGTAGATTTTAGTTTTTAACTGTAGCTGAAAACTTAATTGAAGTCGATAATAAGCTAACTACCGTGACCTTGTTAGACTCATTGTGGGCACATTTCCTTAACCGCGCCTTTTCTAAAAAAGTACATAATTCAAAAACATTAACCAATTAGGTCAGTTTTTATATATATTTAATATGTCTGGTTTTTAGCTAGACGGAGAGAGGAGATATTCATTTGCGTCAGACCTTCGTTTAATTTTTTTTTATTTTTTTTACGATAAAAACCTGTGTTGTCAGTTAAACACGTTATTAGCGGAGTAAAAGCAAACCTCATTTTAACGGCGGCAATTTTTTTTTATCGCGAGATCAACGTTCCTTTTGGCCGAGCAAAATTTGTAGTTTTTTCACATACTGTTGCAACAACTAGTAACGTTAAAAAAAACTACAACACCACACCGGATATAGCTAGACCGGAAAAAGTAGTAGGTGAACGTTACGCTTTGAGTGGATGACAGCGCTCCTCCGTCTCCAAGCGGGCTCTGCGTATCCAACACAGCCTTGATCATTTCTCGCCGCACTCCCTACATCCAAGTAATGATGTATGCAGTGTTATCAACTAAGCTGGCAGACCCCCCCAAACCGTAGTAAGGATACTTCCAAAGACCGCTAGCTTCTTTAGCTCGGGGTAGCTCGTTACGGCAACAACACACTAAATCGTGGGACTTTGTCTGTGTTGAAGAACTGCACTTTGTTCACAGCACTGCAGGGTGATACACAGCCTCTCTTATTATTGTGCGGCTCGCACAATAAGAGGAATAACTCAAAAATATGCAGGGTGACAGAGATATTAACCTGCGGCTGGCTAATGTATGTCTGAAAACATGTATGTATATGTGCTATGTAATGTCTCTTCGTAGAATAAGATGTGTAATAATAATTAATCTAAAATAATATTTTGACACATTTTGGCTTGAACAAATATTGCGTCTCCTGCAATTTGAAATTGCAGTAAGCTGTATTGCTATTTCAATAACATTTGTATTAATTGTTCAGCCCTACACTACAGTATATGCCAATATTGTTTAAAAATAAAAAAAAAACATTTGCAGAAAGTAAGCTGATCCACTTTTCTATGTTGATAAGAGCTTTGAAATGAGAAAAATAATGGGACAAAAATAAATCAAGGGACATTTAGAATAGATAAAAATGTGTGATTAATTGCGAGTTAACAATGACATTAATGTGATTAATCGCAATTAAATATTTTTATTTTGACAACACTAGTAATCACCTGATGTTTCCGTCAGTCACTATTGAATTAAAACGAATGTTGCTGTAGACTAAACTGGTTCCGTCTGTTGACGTGTGTCTTAGCCAGCAGAAAGAGGGTCAGTGATGCTGTGGGACTGGTAGTCACACTCATGATATAGTTAAGTCTATTATAGTCTATCTATAATCAGTCTATTGTCTCCGTCACCAACAGCAACACTGCATAAAACAAAAGTAAATGTGTTGATAATTTTGTGTAATATGCCTACAGATAAACAATTAATATATGTTTTTCCCAATTTTCAGATATCTGCAAGAATGGGCATTTAATGAAGTGGAAATGTAAGTTTTGTCCATTCTTCAGTGCGCAAGGAGCCTTTAATGTATTTTCATTGTCTTTATAAAGCTTTATGCAGCTCCAATTTCTTTCTCTCATGCCCCCTTTTCTGTATTTTGTCATTTGTTTCAGCTGAGTGCCGAGTTCGACAGAGTTGTCACCAAAAACCTGCTGGAGTCATTTCTGGAAGGACTAGATGCCACAATGGCAAGTCTGTTGGAGCTCTACAAAGCTGGGGTGGCATCAAAGAGGAGGTCAAACCTGAGCAGTGTTCTACAGTGTCTTCAACAGGAGGTATAGACTGTTCAGGAAAATAAATCTAATTTCTTTAGGCTGTATTAAAGGGGTTTATGTCTGTAAAATGTTTAAGTATTGATAAAATAATGAGGTGTCACAACTGTTCTATCAGTATATTTTGACGTTCATAAAAATGAAAAAAAACATGTTTTCCTTTATGAGACTTTAATTGTCTTTATCTTCGTCATCAGGCTCATGGAGAAACCCTTGATAAGAGGAATGCAGGTTGGACTGTTAATTGGACATGAGGAATCTCTGCACGGTGCATTTGCTCTCAAAGTCTTCAACATGGCTGTGGTGGTATAAGAGACAATCATTCTTCATGACCTACAGGATGTGCCCACAGGCTTCGCCATGCTGATGGGAGCAACATACTGCCTGAACCTCCAGTACCCACACCACATTGGGCCAAATTATAATGTGGAAATGTATGATACTTAACAACTTGTCTTTGGTGTGGTTTAGACATTTTGGCTGGTTTTGTTAGCACAGCTGTTTTTTAAGCTGCTGTTTAACGTGCTTCAAATAAATGACTGCATGAGCTGAAAGAGTCGATTGTGATTATTTCAAATCATTAAGCTTGATAGCATTAGTCGAAATAAAATAGACATTCAAATTAAAACAAATATGAAATTTAAATTTTCTTAACTTGATAGGACAAGTTGTCAATATAAAATAGTTGTATCAACTTGAAATTGTAATTTATTATAATGCAGAAAGTGACTTTTACATCTCTGTAAATACAGGATATTTATTTGTTTGAACTTGCTGTAACGAGTTGAACCACAAAGCGATTGAAAGTTGAATCAACTTTATAACTAATAGAAGAATGTTGAGATAACTATACCACTGCACTTTACTCAACTTTATTAACTTGAGTTTACTAGTCAAAACAAGGATAATGCTTAAGTTGAGTTGAATTGCAATTCTAAGGCAGCAGGTGAACTTCCGTTTGCAAGTTGAACAGACTGAAAATGTCTTACAGTGCAGAAAACCTGCAATGGAAGGCAACCAGGAGGCATCTTAACCAAATATCCAAATCAAAGTATCATCTAACTCCTCTTGACACAGAGGAGCAGCAGTAGCTCTGCAAAGGTAAAGACTTGATCCATTATTCCATGGTTAAACAAGCAGTCAGGGTTTTATTTCCACCACCTCCGTGCAGATTTCATCAACTCTCTGCACCTTGGGACCAAAGAGTGCCTTAACTCCCTCAGCGATGGCATCAATATGTCATTTCTATTCTATAATCCCATTCTATCCTATCCTTCAAGTGCTTTTGTCACTCAGAAACAACATACTCTGTCCCTGACCACTTTTCAGTTCCTTGTTTTGAATCACCAAGACACTTTAGAGTTTGAATCCCTGTCTGTGCAGCTGATTCCAGCCTATAGGCTTAGTCTGGGCTTGGCCTTGACCCAGACTAACACACCCGTGATAAGATCCAAACCTGGGCTAAAGAATTTCATATATACTGTATGTCATTGACAGTGGTTGGTCCAGAGGCAGTGGACCAGTGACAAAACTGCTTCACAGAATAATTCATTTCTTTACACCACGGTTTGTACTGACATTTACCAATTTTGGATATTTTTCCCTCTGGTCTGCACTACATCCTATCATACTATGGCAAAATAAATCACTTAAGTCACTGAAGGTGTTGTGTCACTGTGTGAATGAGTGAACTCTCTTTTTTTTTCCACACATAAGCAGCATGTTGTGAGGCACTGGAAAAAAAAAATCCAGATCTATTCAGAATACAGTGTCACGGTCTCACGAGACTAGGTTTTAATACTAAGCAGAGGTGGAGGGAACTAAGCCTTATGGGAGCAACGTCACTCCCCCGTGGCATAACAGCCTCAGTGCGCCGAGTGTGCGCCGCACACACACCGTTACCAGAGGACGCCGGGATCACATCCATCCTCAACGGAACGCGAAATGCTTTGTGAACTGAATCGAAGGCGAACAGTCCTCCCCGATTCCGTGCGTTTCGGCGAGGAGGCATTCACACGCGCAGGCATACACGCGGGGGAAAGAAGTAAGAATTCCGTTTGAAGTGGAGAGAGCGCTCGCGTCAAGTATGGTCCGTGGACAAGGGAACATCACCCAGAGCCAACATCTGTAACTTCGGGATTTACTTGTAAAGGCGCTTTTAAAGGAGGATTGCGGGATATTCTGCGTTCAAACATGCCTGTTAGAAGAGGTCACGTTGCGCCACAAAACACATTCCTTGGAACGATAATTCGGAAATTCGAGGGTCAGAGTAAGTATGATGCTCTTTATGCACATTTAAGGGAATACTTTCACTGAGTAACAGGGGAACAACAATGAAAATAGGACCAATTGAATTGTATAGTATATACTGTAATAAATAGTTCTTACACTATATAAAAATGCTTACAATGTTTGTGTATGGGTTTTTTTCTGAATAATATAGTAAACACAGCAGCATCAAATCATTAACTGCTACATATTCTATTGAAATGATCGGATCCTGAAAAGATATGTATTGTTTCCCACATGTTACATATATACATTTTTAATTTTTAATCGACACATAACAATGAATAGCAATAATGAGAATATTGAAGACGTGACTGCATTGATGTGGTGTACACTCTGACATCACATCTACCTCAGCAGCCAGTATAGCACATTTATACTTTCTTTTCTTTTTCGAGCAGACCGGAAATTTGTCATAGCCAATGCCAGGGTGGAGAACTGTGCGATCATCTACTGCAACGATGGCTTCTGCGAGATGACAGGCTTCTCAAGACCAGACATCATGCAGAAGCCGTGCACCTGCGACTTCCTCCACGGCGACCTCACCGACCAGGGAGCCATCAGCCAGGTGACCCAGGCGGTGCTGGGGTCTGAGGAGCGCAAGGTGGAGATCACTTACCACCGCAAAGATGGTAAGTCAGTGAAGTGGCACAACACTGCCGTTGTCGTCGCATGCCCACGAGCCAGGAAGGGTTGTTTGTGTCATGTTGCTCCTGAGAGAGAACCCCCTGCACTCCTCGCTGTGTCCTTTTTTATTGATGTGGCCTGTCAGTCTGGTACCAACCGGCCACACAGTCAATTACACGATGCACCGTAAACGCCACAGACTGAGAGAATTGAGTATTACTCCTTTTTATAAGTTTGAATCTGATGTAAATGTCAGTATTAGGGTGGTGTGTTGGCAAGAATCAGGCGATACAATGCGCATCACGATACAAATCGTGACAATACGATATACTGGGATACTATAAGCAGAAGTATGTTATAGTTTATTATAAGAAAAGCTTTCATAGTAAAAAAAACAACAACATTATATACAGTTGTACTGGTATAAATAACCCACAAACCACTGTCACAAATATTTTCTGATACACTGATACTACACGATACAGTATCACCCAATGAATATCATCATATTTGAGTTTATCCACATTTCTTTATGCCCCTTATCTACATAAAAAAGCATTCAAATTATAATAAATCTGCTTTTTGCCTCACAGTTAATGGTGTGCTCCTGTGTGGAAAAAGCTACCCATAATGTAAATATGTGCAGTACTGAGGACGTCTCACTGTCAGTGTGTCAAATACGAGAGTCAATAATCTCCATATGAGAACACTGTGGAACGCTGAGGTAAAAAGGAAGGGCGCATCTTTTTGGCACCTGCCTTGATTTGTAACATTGTGTGCTACATACCGTAGCTGGGTGACACCAGGGACAGAAAACACAGAAAAAAACCGCTGTGGTGTGCACTTCTTCTTAGTTTTGGATTTAGCAACAGACTCCAAACAGAAATGGGGTGGAAAAAGGAGAAGGTGCTAGCTCAGGCGATAACATGATTTGTGATTTGATGGACAGTGCGAGAGACAGCGGTGGAGGGAGAGCTCATCTGCTGCCTTGTAAAGTGTCTGCTGCCTGACTTTGCCATAAATACATTTGCTTTACAGCTTTTTAGATAAAACACCCTCGCTGTGTACTGGGTGCATGCACCCATCTTGTGGTTTGCAGTAAAGTTGTCCAGTAAGTTTTAGTGGGCAGTGGATCAATCCACGATTCTGTGAAATCGCCGTGGATGTGATCGGGTACAGTTTCAGTTCTTGGTGTGAACGGTGCTCTGCAGAGGGCAGAAATCCTGAGTCAGAGAGAATTAATATGATGTTACCGCTTAGTGGCATAAATCCCTGGATTGACCACCTCCTGCCATGCTTTCACATGAGTGTTTTATGGTCATGGTATGACATAGCTGTACTCTCAGTCCAAATGCACTCGACTCATCAAGCAGCACAAGAAGAAAATCCTCTTCTCCTTTTATTTTGCAGCGAGAGAACAACATATTTTGTTTATTTTGGTGCTTTAAGCTCCTCGTGCTCCTTACAAACAACTGGACTGCATGTAAAGCGTCTTATCTAGAAAACGGAGACATAATATTTTATTTAGTCATAAGGAGCTAGGGTTTTAATTTTTAATTGCGAGTTTGATTAGATTCTAGGCCATGGATACATGTTTAATCCACCCATCAGCAGCCATCAGCTTTTTTTTTTTAAGTCACGGGGAGAAACACAGAACCAGCTGCTCACTGTGAAAATAGATTGTCTCACAAACCTGCAAGACAATTACTGAAAACACTCCAGGGTCTTTTTTGTGAGGGCACAAATAGCTTGGTTTTTAAGGGAAACTTAATTTTGTTTTCCCATCCTCCACTCGCGCGCACACACACATCAGCTGTGGTCCTCCTCCACCCCATGCAGCTGTGACGTTGAAAGCCTGGTGGACGAGGACGACAGGAACCTTCCCGCAGACTCCGTCGCTCTCAGTCTCTTTCGCAATCCTCCCCGGACTGCATCGCGGCTTCAAGACACAACTCTTAATACTCCTCAGAGGAATTTATAGTGAGTGCGTATGCTCATGAATAAAGATGTCAGCACTGACAGCGCAGTGACTGGGAATGAGCGGCTTACAGGGTAAATGCATTAACACGGTATGGAGCGGCACAATCCATGTGCTGCCACCGCTACGGAGGAATGAAAGATTCATGGCGCCTCGGAGAGCAATGGCCCTATTGATTCAAGTCCTCTACAAATTGTGGTTGATGGGTGGAAAGTGGATATATTCCATCTTCACTCCTAACTGTATTTCAAGTCAATCCTTTGTATTAAAGCCTTCCATTTCCCTTGCAGCTACTGTATGTCAGAAACCACGGGATTCCTTGCAGGAGATACTCTCCCTGTAAATATTGGTGGAGTTTACAGTACTTTACAGTGTGTAGAGGAGAGTGCAGCAAAAAAACATTGGGAAAACCCTAAAAAGCAAGGTTAGGATTTGAGAAAGCTGAGTGACATCGGGAGAAACAAAGCTTTTACTCTTTCCACAGAAAAGGCAAAAAAGTTAAGCTGCTTATGCGCGCGGTTAGATATTAAAAAGAGTGGAACATTGGGGACTGCGAGAGCGCCGCAAAGGCACAAGGGCATGTTCTTTTAATTGTTGTGCCTCGCTCTCCGTGAACAACCAAAATGAGTTTCGTGAAGGGCTCTCACGCGCACTCTCCGGCGACGATACATTATCAATGAGATAAATGCTTTCCCTTGATGGCTTTGTAAAGCTATCCTATTCCATGGGGTGTAATAATACTTTGTACCTGAATGAGTGTTAACAAAAGGAAGCTGACACCATGCAGCAGAGAGAAGTTAAATGGATAATGACTACATAACAGTGGTAGCTTAGCTAACCGCGCTGAATGATCTGGGACATGTGGTGTGCGTGGGTGCAGGGTTTCATAGGTGACTCCCCACCGAGGGGACTGAAGGGCCGCGTGTGCCGGGCTGAGGGTTTAGAGCCGGGGGGGGGGGGGGGGGCCAAGGGGACACAGAGCACCTGAAGTGCACAAGGTGTGCTGCAGAACACTTGGATGACTATCATCCTAGAGCCCATCCATTTTTCATCATGGTCAGCCCCCCCGATACCCGTGAGCTGAATGACAGACAGAGCTTTGAGCTCATCAGGTTTCATTCTCTCTTTTTTCTTTTTTGGAAAGAAATCAGCCTTTTCTAAGTAGATGCAACAAATGAATGGAATCACAATGTTGCTCTCCGTCTTTGTACTATGGGTTATATACCCTGAGGCAATTTCAAAGGGGAAGAAATTCAAATTAGCTTCATTAGTGCAAAAGCTGCATGTTTGTTTAGATCGTACATGGCGTCCCATAAATAGCGTGTGGAACTATATTAGTGGTTTTGAGGAAGTTTCACTTTGAATTGGATACTAATATTTATCCATGGGCAGTTTTCATCTCATGGGATGCCTGATTAACACCTGTGGAGGGTGTTAATCTAATATTACTCACTATGCCATGTGTTTTTCCCTTCATCTCTCACTGTGTGTGCTGTCTTGACTTTCTACCATTTTCACACTTTCTGCCCATAATTGTGCCAAAACAAATAGGATAAAATATATCATAAATAGGATTAATTGAGAGACTTAAACGCAAGTGAAATATGGTTTGAGGGCCCGAGTGTCGAGCGACCCCTGACGGGTCTGGAGACACTGATTGCAGATGAAATTAGGCCAGGCTGTGTACAGTAGCTTACAGCTCTACTGGGGCAAGATACTAACTCAAGGCCCAAGGACTCCAAACAAAGGGCTAGCTTGCATCGCCTCTCCCTCATGCCCTAGTCCTGATTGGCTATGCCCCAGTTACGTTGTGTATTAGCTTAAGCAGAATAGCCCGAAACGAGAAACATGTCAGGTTTCATTATGCGAGACTCACGAGCAGGCAGGCGTCTGAGGCTGTACTGTATGAAATCTGCAGTTGTGGATTATACGTGTGTGGAAAAAAAATATAAAAACCAAAATCAGCGCTTAAAAATCCCCCCCAACCCCCACCCCAAAAGCAGATCAGCTTATGCAGATTAATAGGAAGCCCCAATACATCCAAATCAAATAGGTTTGTAAAAGTGCATAATGGTATTTGCTTTACTATAAAAAAAAACATGTAAATACAATTATGTATTCTTAGGGCAGCTCAAACTTCGCCAACAACGCGGTCTGATATATGAGTCTGTGACGCGACAGTCTCCGAAGGATCAGTTGATTAAGCCGAAATGTTTTAATATTTGATGATCGAAATAGAACCTACAGTAATGAAATTTCCACCGTGAATAGAGGCCTGGTCTTAATACACGGTCCCTTCATTCAAGCAGGTGTAACTAACAGTTCTTGGCTCCAGGAGGAACACTCTATAAGGTCACGGAAATAATGAACATTCACTCACATTCGCTCACTCTGCAGGTTACACGGAACGTAGTTACGGCACAAAAGAGAGGACACACGAAACAAAGATGGATGTGATTGAATGCTTAAGAGTTAATTGGCAATTTTATGTATTTTACTTTCACACAAACATTGTGTATTCACTTATAGCTCCAGTTAGAAAGGCCTTTGCCTTGTAGCATCTTCATTAGGCGCCTCATGAACGGGGATCCTGTCATATCTTTGGTCTCCGTCTCTTTTAAGACAAGCACAAAAAGGGTTTTGATGTGTTTTCCTTTTTAAAGCACTGACAAACGCTTCCGAAAGCATAATAAATCAAACTCGCAATAACAAAGAACAATCAGCCGATGTAAGTCGAACACATTCTTGACGTAATATTATCTTCTATATCCTCCAGCTCGTCTTCAAGACATAAACGCAGTAATGAAGACGAGAACTACAAATGCAAACTTTATCAAAGAATAACAAAAAAACAGCCATGTTTCAGTCAATTATAAGTGTAAAATTCATATCTTATCATTGTGAAACTATACTATAATATAATATAATACATTTACCTTTTGCAGTATGTATAAATCAATGTGATGTTTTGTTTGTAACCTGCTGAGTTTGGTTCTGTGCATTCGACACCTACTGCACGTCTGTCCTTCCTGGGAGACCCTCAACGTGAGGGTCTAAGGAGAGAGGCTGTA
Source organism: Solea solea (assembly GCF_958295425.1). Taxonomy (NCBI): domain Eukaryota; kingdom Metazoa; phylum Chordata; class Actinopteri; order Pleuronectiformes; family Soleidae; genus Solea; species Solea solea. The sequence goes on along the minus strand of NC_081135.1, from coordinate 26,756,382 downwards.
AAGCCCATTGTGTTTGTGATGTTGGGCTTTGTAAATAAAAGTTGACTTGACGTGTTATTGCTTATTATATTTCTCCCTTACAGATATTAAAAAGCCATTATTTCATATTCTTCATATACAGCTCTGTCATAGTCTTGTTGGAGCTCTGCTCGATGCAGTGTTTGGGAAATATTCAATAGCTTTCGTTTGACATTTAACTTTTGGAATTTAATTTGAGTCCCGATGATTTTCCGGCTGATCAGGGACCTCCGTGACTTAGCAACATGACTATTGTCTCCCCATCAGCGGAGGAATATTCTCTGCTGCATTTACCATCTCGGCTGCACTGCTGTGTTTACACTATATTTTGCTGTTATTAACAAACATAAATATTCACCAAATCGCTCCTGATTCGGGGCTTTTCACCGTATTTTGTTCATTTATTACGTATTTCATCGTCTTCACACGGAATATCGACTGCCAAAGTTACATCGCCATGGTGTTCGGTGGCTGTTGAACACACGGACGCTTGTTTTGTCTAAAGTATTCCACAGTAAACGGTGAACTTTAGAAGAATGAACACATCTATGGTTACAAGATAATCCCACGGCTCTTAAGAACAAACATTATTCATGTGGCAATTGTTGTGTTCAGTGAGCTACAGACATGTATATTTAATGCAGGAGTTATTATTCACTTATTCAGAAAACATAAAAAAACAAAACAATTTGCTTGAGCAATGGAGCAAAGAGGTCATACTCATCAATTCAGCACATGAGGAGGAGAATAGGTGTTATAGGTGGATGTTATAGGTTTGTTTTAGGATTAGGATCTTTTGTTGATTCCCTCTCTCTCTGTTTCGCCTGTAAATTACGCCTGTCGTAATTAAATAATCCACTTTTAAACAGCACCATTAAGTACTACCATACTCCGTGGTTCTGGCTCGCAGAGATGATGTGCGTACATTTTGTTCCAGGATGTTTATTTTGAGAGACACACTGGAAACGTCGCTTTCACATTATTCTTGTCTTTGTAGAACAAAGGACAAAATGTCCCACGATCAATAACAAAGTGGATAATGTTTGAGGGGAATATATTCGTGGCTGTTTACTGTATCGTCCAAACAAGGATTTATTGGATAATGTAAAGTCAATAGAGTGAATAACTCTCCTTCTCCTTCACCTTTGCTTTGCTCTGAAGAATTAGCACAGTGTGTAAACCCCCCCCCCCCCCCCCCCAAAAAAAAAACAGATCAAAGTCAAAACCCAAAAAGGGACAAAGTAGCATTAGGTGGAGGATTTCAGGGTAAGTGCTTTTTATGAAAAGGGGATTTTCTCGCAGTTCGCCTGCTCTCCAAACACCAATCTCTGCTTCAATATCTGCTTCATAACAAAATGGATGTGTAGTAGACAAGATGGGTGTGTGGTCTTATACAGCAGCAAGTGTCTCTGTTACATTTCCATTAGATCGCATCATACAGTACTGGTAAATCACTCAATTCTACCACTTCTCATGTTGTCATTCTTACATTTATTTATTTTTTCATGTCTCCGTTTTTTTTCCCGTTGTATTTCAATAACATTATCATATTGTCATGGGTGACAGTGCAACGTTACTTCTGGGAGTTCTGGTGCCGAAATCCCTCCGACACAAGTGCGGCATGTTGAGACAGACCAAGCCTGTTATATTTAGTCAGACAGCAAGTCTACTGCTAATGAATGCTGCTGGCAGGGTGTCTGTGAGTCCTGAGGAGATTACAGTGAACAATGGTAATATGTGTCCTCGGTGAGAAGGAGCAACACAACAAACCACACAGAGAGACAGGAGACAGGAGAGACAGGCAGCCCTACATAGATTGACGGACTTTTTTAGTCTTAAGCATTTTTGATTTTAGGGACACGAGGGACAGGGCAAGGTGGAGGTAGATGATCCGCTGTGGCGACACCTGAAGGGAGAATCATTTTGATTTCAAGACTGCTCCCAAAAGGCAAATACAGTTACCTTCATTGCCCTCTTTGAAATTGGTCATTTAAAGATTTTTTAAATATACTCTGTAGGCTATAACGGGGTGTGTTTTATTATTTTTAAGTGTTTGGCTGGAAAGATAACTGCAGAACTTTAGATGGTTTCATCCCATACATGAGATTGTCAGTCTGCTGTGCAGTAGTGAGTTTTTTTCTCTTTTGGCAGTTTTGCCTCCAGGCATCCATATATTTTGCTCACACAGCTCTATGTAACCAGTGCAGTGGAGAAATTATGAGATTCTGGGCACAGCACTAAGCTCCACTGCTTCACACAATGATCAGGTCATTATTTCTATAACCGTACCACAGCTTACTGAAGTGGCTGGGTTTTTTTTGTTTTTTCTTTTTCTGTCTGTTTGATCTGTTTGACTAAACCACGCTGTCTACACCACGCTGGGGCTCTTGCCTCGTCGCTGTTCAACTTTGGGAAGCTTAGTCCTCTTAATGCTATATAAAAACATACAAACACGTAGTATTTGTTTCTTGTAGCACATACGTAAACTTCATACGACCCCAGGGCTTCACTTAATTTATCTCAACTGACATGCAAGCATTGACCTTTTAAATCAGTTCAACTCCTCCACCATTCATGTGGAACCAGATGGAGATATAAGATGTTTTTTTTTGGTTTCTGTATAATTATCATATAAAACAAACAACTGAAGATATCCTGGGAAATGATTTTGAAATGTGACAGAATTCCTGGCACTGATGGTTTTCTTTTTTCTTTCAGGAACTGAATTTCAGTGTAACACTCATATAATCCCAGTGAAGAACGAAGACGGCGTGGTGATGATGTTCATCCTGAATTTCGATTATGTCCTGGACGAGGGAAGTGACAGCTCCACGGAGAAGATAAGCCCGACGTCCCCTACGAAGTCCGACCAAAGTGAGTCTTAACACAACTGCAACACAAACAGTTCATATGAAGTCAAAGGTGGAATTTCTTTTGTCTCTGTTGGGCATTTGTCACATGTTTTGGGAGACGTCACCGTTTCTAAAATAACTAACCGTTTCAACAGCAGTTATGTAAATAGCTGTCTGAAAATAGTCCCATTTACTTTTACCAGTTAATTAAAGCATTTGAGTCCGTTCTCTGTTATACTCCACGTCTTAAAATGCAGTTTTCCCCACTTAGAGTATACTTGTATGTGCGAGTGCAAGAAGCATTCTCGGGTTGCGTAACCCGTATACGGTGAAAATGCTGAATTCTTCATATCAGCTATTACAGTATGTCTTTTGGGAGCGCTGCATATATCCTGCACTCCTCATTCTTATGTGTATATGTGTCAGAAGGTGTAAATGTCTGTGAGACTTTCCCGCTCCTCCCTGATTGGAGGAACTCGGCATCTCGTCTCTTTTACTGGGGCTCAGTGCTCCACTTCACTCAGCAGGAATTCCTCCGAGGCTCTGACATTAGGCTTGTGCTGCAACTGTGTGTATTCAAGTGCGTGCATGCATTTGCGTTTGCATTTGCGTACGCACGAGCGGCGCCCCCGCGCATGCACGTGTGTTTTTCCCTGTCTGTGCGCGTGCGTGTTCGAGTGTCTATTGCTCCCATTGTTAATCAGAGCTGATTGCTTGTGACCGTGCTTTGATAAGGGGACACGAGGGTAGATGGCTAGATAAACATATGATGCGACTTCACATTCGAGAAGGTCTGGAATTATAGGCACTCATCACACTTTGAAGTATGGCCTCACCAGGGTCTTTGTCTTTGAGCAGCTCTTAAACAACAGTGCGCAGATAATATCCACACTCACATTCTCACTGTCATGTTATTTTGAATATCTTAAGAACTAGGGACAACTTTTCCCAATCAGAGTCCTACATTTGAGTCTAGCAGCCTCTCTAAAGTGATTTCTGGATATATATATATATATATATATATATATATATATGTATGAAGACCTGGTCGGAACAAGGGCTGCTCTTTGTTTGTTCTCTCTGTGTGTGCGTGGGTTTTCTACTGGTTCTCCGGTTTCCTCCCACAGTCCAAAAACATGCAGATATTAGGTAAATTGGACACTCTAAATGGACTGTAGGTGTGAGAGTGTGAGTGAATGGTTGTTTGTCTCTATATGTCCCTGATGGACTGGCGAACTGTCCAGGGTGTACCCCGCCTATCGCCCTATGTCAGCTGAGATTGGCACAACACGTGCAACCCTCATGTGGAGGATAAAGCGGTGTAAAAAGGCTGGATGTATAGATGATTTTCAATTCTGACTAAGGAAAAGAATAATGACAATAAGGAAAAGCGACTTTGACTGACAATGTCCTGAATGGTTTTCAGCCTCAAGACATGAAAGCAGCAGTTCTTCTCTGAGCCCCTTCTTGAAATGTACCCATTCCTTACATCCCTGTTGAACGCTGCAGCATCACTGTGCGTCTAAAATTCAGCATGACACGAGGCAGACATCTGTACAACCTCAGGAATATAAACTCAAATACATGCACCAGTAATTATATACAACATACATGCAAAATATGGAAGAGGCAACTCCTTTGGTGTAGTCTCACCATTATCCCTATTGCCGATAAACAACGACGATGACAGAGAACTCAGATCTGCGGTATAATGAACTAGAGGTGAACTGCATGACCATCTGTCAACAATTATAAGATCATCCTTGAAAGGTGGCGCAACGTGCAATGCAAGTGTCTTTCACACTGACACAGTTGTTGTTTGCCTGTGCAGCTCCCTCATGCAGTCATTTCTATCTATGTCTGCACCCATGGCTTGGTCTAGTTTAGTTTCATTAGTCTATTTCATTCATAGAAAAAAAATAATAATATTTTAAATAATTGAACATCAACACGACTACTATTCTCTGAATGAATTGGAGCAGAAGGAAGAAAGAATCTTATAAAATCTGCCTCTCGTTCACCGAACTCAGCAACTTCATTTTCTGCACTTACGTACACAAACACACGCATATATAATATACAAGCACCTGTGCCTAGACACATTTAGGTCTAACCAACAAACGTCTATCTTATCATTTATATATCTTACCATAATACTTAATACAAAGCTTTGAGACGAAGTTACTCCATAGATAGATGCCTTTAACTGTGACACAGCGTTCCATACTGTAAGTGTGGTTCTATCTGTTGTTTTGTTTTTGTAAAGGTATCTGTTCCTTTTAAGTTATAGTGACTTTCGCTTTTATTTTGTATTTTTTCTGTGTGTTAGAACTTAATATCGTATTATGAGCCTTGAACATGGTTTGCTGATAGTGTAATCAACCAGATCATAACATTTTATTAACTTGAACTTAATGAATAATGGATTTGATGCGTCATCGTATCGTCTGACGTCTACTAATTCTGATTCTTGTTGCTCTTTTTTGTAAAAATGAATTTGTAAATGTTTTTTCCAGATCTCAACACAGCATGCCAAACATGGAAGGATCATTGTTTTGTATATTGATTTATCTTTTCTTTTTTTTTTACTTTAATTGGTGCATTATGCATCTTCTTATCTGAGAATCAGCTGATACTTGGGATCATTTTACATCTTTTTTAAACTGTTAATAAATTGAAATTGGTAAATTCATATATGGGTGCCACAAGCTGATATTATTCAAAACTATTGGGCTGTATCACCACAATATAGTTGAGGGGTGCTGCTGTATGCAGGCATAGTCATTTAAGAAGAACTCACCAGTGATATGCCTTGTTTTCCTTAAGCCACCCGAAATACAAAGAGCATATTGACTTGAAATTAAGTCCACTTCTCTCAAGGGTATTGTCAGAGCAGATGACACCATTACCTGCAGAGAAGAGACAGGAAGGTTGTCCATATCTCCTGCCAGCTCAGGATGTCATTAGGTTCCTCTCCAGGAAACTTGTTGAGTGTCATTTATCTATTGTAAGCTGCTATAGTTGTAACATCAGCACATTTGGCCAGGGACTGGAAGCAGATGGCAACAGTGTTATGTAAGGCGGGTGGTGAGGGATGGGTAGCGTATGGGTGAGGCAGGGTTCACTTTCACTCTCTTTCTATTGTTAACTAGCCAAAACTTTCACTGTGTCCCGAGATGTCATTAACATTTGCTCCTGTGTCCGTTCTGAAGATGTGGCTTTGCACAAAGAAATTGGCTTGTGTCTCCAATCAATAAGTCACAGAAGAGCGACTGCGCCATCTGCTCTTTATGGACACTGAGAAGGAAAATGTTCGGCCAAATCCTTTTTTTTCCGCCTTTCTTTTGTCACATCCAGTTTACTAATCCTCCAAGATTTACATATTAATTAAACAGTGGAACACAGACTATGCTAAACATGAAAGTAATATTTAGTTTAATACAAAATGAAGAATCACTTACAGAAATTGAAATTGGATATGCATATGTAGTATTTTCTATCCTACAGATTTATTTGAAGAAAGTACAGTGATGCCCTGAAACTAAAGCCAAAATCTGTTCATGTCATAATTTCATAGCAAATGTGTTTTGACCATTTTTTTGTTTTGCTGTTGTTGCAGAATCGATTTGTTTTGTTTTCTTTGACATTCAAGTCTTTTTTAGTACTGTATTGTACAAGGATTCACATGATTTATCTTTTTTTCCTCCAATTTTAGGGAGGAGTCGATTCTTCCGCTTCCGCCAGGCCGCTTTGAGCCTAATGAATACTAACAAGCAGTCTCTTCCGCAAGAAGACCCAGATGCTGTGATGGTGGACTCACCCAAAGAGAATGAGGTGGCTTTACAGAGCTTCCCCTCACCCACCAAGAGCGTTTGCAGTCCCATTGAGGCGAATGACACGCATGCCCTCATAAGCTCAAGCCGCCATTCTTCCCAGGCCAGTGTTGGACCTGAACCACTTGACCATTCATCCCCTAAACTCCCCTGGGAGAAGCTGTATCAGACCGAGGGACAACAGTCCTCTTCCTCCCTGTCAAACACCTTCCCCAGAGACAGCATCAGCAGCATGAGACGGGCCTCGTCCGTCCATGAAATTGAGGCGTATAGTACCAACTCCAAAAACGTATTCAGGGATCGCAATAGTGAAGGTATGTACTAATAACTACAGTGTGTAAGTAAAGCTTTTTGTCTTTGATGAAACTATGAGTTAACATTAGATTTAATTTACATTTGGTAATCAATTAATAGGATTATTGCACATAATTGTAGTGGTAGCTACTTTGTTAGTTAGTAAAATATGTACATCAGTGACCTTTAGCATCTACTATTGGAGAATGTGAGCTGCCACTCAGAAAGTTTCTAAAACACAGATATATGGACCTGTGCCTGTGTTCATGCACGTATATATATATATGTATATATATAACACTCTGTTGTATTTTTATCCACCGTGTTCCTCGGGTTGCTACTGTAGAAGTGATTATGGCTGGAATTTCCAGAGCAGAAGAGGCAGTAGCAGTAAAGTAGTGCTTTCCTGTGGCTATCCAAGGTTGTAGCAGCCATTATGCGGCTACAGAATCTGGTCCTGCAATGCATGCTCATCCTGTAGTTTGTATTTTTATCTTATTGGGAAATTAAAACCCAGGCTTGGTGACGTGGGACACTAAGGCTTCGACTACTTTGTCTGTCTTTTGTCTGTCCTTTAACAAAGTGTGACCAGCCTGGTGTGCCAAATATGCGGGTGTGCATTAGCTGAGGCCACCTCTTCATTTTGTCTTCCCATCACACAATAACTCTTGACTCTTGATGTTTAACTAGCACCAAAGGGAGCTGATTTAATTATTTTAATTGATTATGATTTGGGAAATATAGACACTGCTGCATCACATTGTTCTAGTATGATTAATATATATAGTAACACTGGTAAAACTAAAAGAGTCAACTTAACTCCTTTGGCGTGATATTCACACTGCAAATTTAGTGTACAGAAGAAGGCAGCGGATGATCGCACCATCCCTTTTGAGGCGTAACAGGTGACGTTCCCACATGTTAAATTTCACAATGGAAAACCGTAATTCACGTAGGCTATCATGGGGATTAACATATAAGCGTGTTTGGTGAAATTATTAGTTGAAGTTAAATCACATGCGAGCCACAGATGGACATTGAAAGTGTGTCTGCTTTAGAATAACAGACTGTAAAAATATTATATCAGAATCAGAATCAACGGGATTAAAGGACAGCTCTAGTAGTGCAAGTGAAGAGATAAAAGAAGAAAAGAAGAAACAACAAATCAGTGCACCAATACCTTCGATAAAAATTAGAAGGATATGTAAAAGTATTTCAAAGTATTTACAGTGGGAGCCAGTAAGGGAAATATGCAGTATATGATAGTGCATACAGTACATTGTACATTGTACAGCAGAGTGGATGGATGTTATTTTATATATTGCACTTGGTAAAAGGAGAGGAAAGTTGCCCGTTTACAATACAGTACATAGAATACATACTGTACAATATATTAAAATATTCTCAGACATTATGAGCGAGAGGGAGAGAGAGTGTCAGCTAACCTTGGTCGATTGTCCTTGTTATATTTCCCTGTCAGGGAGAATAGTATTCTTACCAGTAGCTATCTCCACTTTTAGCCATCTGTATTTTAATACACAGCAGACCGTGTTTTTGAATCTTTTTTTAGAGAGGTGGCCAGACTTTTAGAATCAGTAACTTTTGGCATTTCCGACCCATAGCTGTGCCGAGGAGCTGTGTTATGGATCCTGTGGTGGAGGCTGGTGCAACAGACCGACCCACCCAACCAAAACATGACTTCATTTTATGTCTTCATATGATACATTTCTCACACATAGCACCTTTAAGCTGACCAAGAACAGATCACAGCATGGGACACTAATGTGACTGCTTTTTGTTCTAAACCAACAGGCCCTTTTAATCATGTGAAGTCCAGCCTGCTTGGCTCTACTTCTGATTCGAACATCAACAAGTATAGCACCATCAACAAGATCCCTCTGATTGCACTCAACTTCTCTAAGGGGCCTGATAAAGAGACTCACTCGCCGCCAACATCGGAGAAAACCATTATAGCTCCAAAGGTCAAAGAGAGAACACACAACGTCACAGAAAAGGTCACACAGGTAAGTTTTCTTTTACTACCATGCCGCGGTGTCCTGTCTTGCATCCAGTGGGCATCTCACGTATTTGCATAGGTGGCCAAGATGCAGGTTTTCTAAGCTCCATCAGAACACCGGGGGTTCTAATTAACAGTCGCCCTTGGTTCCGTATTTGAAATCACACCGTCGGTGGTGTTTGTCCGTGAGAAGTTGGCAAAAACAACACTGTCCTCGTGACTGCACAAAATGTGCTTGATGTTGTCAGGGGCTGGGTAGGAACGTCGCGAGGTAGTGCGAGACACTAATTCAAAGCAAACGTTACACCCTGCCGGTGAAACTTCTTGCTGGATGTCGACCTCCTGCCTCGCGTCATCAGGGGAGCGGTGACAATAAAAACAAGAGGCAAAATGTAATTGCAAAGAAAATGGGGAAAAAATGTGTACCCAATAACATCAGCTGTGCTCAAAATAAACAATTGCTTGCTCTCGTCAAAGAGCGTGTTTATAACACCTCGGCAGACAGCTGGGATTCAGGTTGTTTGTCAAGGACAACTCAGCAGGCCCAACACTTTCTGTCATAGGGCCGAAACAAGGGCTTTCGAGTGGCAGAATTCCCTGGTTGGCAAAACAAGTTGCACAGCTGACGCCAACATAGCAAGTATGGGTAGAGATGCAGATGGAGTCGCCTTCACAGCTTTAAACGACACAAATATTGCACCTAGACTATGTTTTATTAGGTGAAGTGGAGAGCCAAAAAGGCACATGCTTGTGTTCTGCAGGTTAACTTGAATTTCTGGATGTCAGACTTCAGAATGTGCACAAACACACTACAGCTTATCCCTCAGCAAACGAGCACAAGAGAGGTCCATGAACCTTATATTTGAACTCCTTTCGTCACGGCTTCCTCATTCATAAATGAAGACAAACCATCTTTTTGATTAAATACCCTCCCACACGGATGGCTTTAGTTTGGAGCTTTAAGACACCTCTGAGATGTGAACACTGCATCCACTTCCTGACTGCTAGCATGGGGAAATCTATAATTCATGTGTTGAAGACAGGAGGATTTGCTGAATAGGAAGACCCACCACCCTCACTCCTGCACTATTTTCTGCCATAAGAGAGCTTCTCTCTTTTTCTGCCACTGCTTATTAAGCCCCAAAACAGAAGGGAATGGCTTGGCCTTCCTTGGCACACTGAATAATTTACCATGTAGTCAGAATTTATGTGGTGAAGTTTAGATAACATGTTTGCTTACCAAAAACGTATGAATAAAATATCTATGGAAAAATCTCCTGTATACATCATTTCTTCAGTATAATGTTTTCAGTTTTTCCCAGAATACCAAATCTAAGTTTTGCAAATGTGGAGCAAAACAAGTCAGTGGCAGTCACACTATTCATGGTGACGAAGGCAATCCACATGTCTGACTGCAAAGTATTTCCAAGGACGTTGTTACAGGTGCTGTCAAAGCAACCTTTGAAGAGTGGAAGCTGGTGAAATAATGTTGATAAATTGCTTCACTACTAATTGTAAAGAATAAAAAAAAAGAAGAAAAAAGCTGTTTTTATAATGCTACTAAGGGCGCTTTCACACCAGAGCTGTTTGGTCCACTTTAAACACACGAGAGTGTGAGCGGTGTTTCAACCGCGTGTACAGAAGTGCAGTGTGAACGTGAACCGAACCAAATGAAGGTGTGAAATTGTTTGGCCCCCTAGACTATCCTGGTGTGAATAATCTATTCACACTATTCTCTATTAGGAGAATAGTTTCTCTTAATAGTCTAAGAGAAACAATATCAGCATCCGTTCAAGGTCCGCTGTGTAATGATGCTTCGTTTCGGCGAATTGTGTACATGTCCATGATCCCATTCATAGTAAAAGAGGGTCCGCTTTAGTCATCTCATACGGTCGTGACCTCAACTGGACTCAAAATGGAGGTATGCATGCAAAAGGCTAAAAGCATGTTCTGTTTTTTCCATAACAGCTGCATGGGGGAGGCCTCCCTGAAGCTAAATCCTTCACTTTATCTTAAAACAGTACATTTATACAGACATAGTTATGGGTAGTGTATTTAATTTCTGCTGTGTAACCCCCTCTTAAACGTTACACACTGGACCTTTTCACTGTTTTCATATTCAAATTATTTCTGAGCCAACACGATCCAAGAGCGATTGACCTACTTAAAAAAAGAATTATGCAAAATGTTCCGACACGACTGAAGAGGAGGCGTGTAATCAGGTGACTCTGACCCTGTCCTGACCCTCTCTTCACCTCCGCCAGGTCCTGTCACTCGGAGCTGATGTGCTGCCAGAGTACAAACTCCAGACGCCGCGCATCGACAAGTTCACTATTCTCCACTACAGCCCCTTCAAAGCCGTGTGGGACTGGCTGATCCTGCTGCTGGTCATTTACACCGCAATCCTCACGCCCTACGCGGCTGCTTTTCTTCTCAATGACCAGGAGGAGCAGAAGAGGCGTGAATGCGGATACTCCTGCAGTCCTCTCAATGTGGTGGACTTGATGGTGGACATCATGTTCATCATTGACATCCTCATTAACTTCAGGACCACCTATGTCAACCTGAATGAGGAGGTGGTCAGCCATCCTGCTAAAATAGCAATCCATTACTTTAAAGGCTGGTTCCTTATAGACATGGTGGCCGCAATCCCCTTTGACCTGCTTATCTTTGGCTCAGGATCAGACGAGGTACGTATCTCTAAAGCATATATATGTATATATATATATATATATTTATATATATATATATATATATATATATATACATTCCTTCCTCCTTTTTTTTTTGCTTCCACTCATGTTTGCACTTTGCTAAGTCCAGACCTAAAGACTACTTCAAGCCTGAATCATTCTGTCTCAGCTCTGAAAGGATTACTTTAAATTGCATGTTGTCGGTTTTTCTTTTTGTTTGTTTGTCTGTTCTTCTTTTTTTTTTTTCATTTTTCTCTCTCTCTGTTTTATTTTTTTTTTTGAATGGCCCTCATTCTAGAATACATTTACACGGATTAGTGGCTTACCAAATGGCAATCAATGATGCATTTATGTGAGGAGCAGGCCAACGGGGCAGTGTACAGAAGCTTACATGCTGATGTGAGATGGCTATTGGTAGGCTGGCTGCCAGGCCTCCTGGCTTGTTTGTTGGTTGGATATGTCCCCTCATGATCTGGACCCACTTCAGCGCTTTATCGTGCTTTGTAGGCACTCCATTCCACCAGCCCCTGATTATAAACCATAATCATCTTTTCCACCACTGCTGCTGCTGCTGTAACTGCTGAGTCAGTTCAGTGTGTGAAAACAAATCACACAGAAGGACATAGATGTTTCATGCGGTCAATCCAAAGGAGTCGTCCTTTAATGCTCGCAAAGTGAGTTGCAATCTCATCTATCTGACACTGTAGGTTTCCATTTCCAAAACTAACTTAAGGTGACAAACGGTCTGGCCTATAAATAGACCATCACAAACTGTGATAACGTGGAGATGCGTGACTGCTAAAAATAGCTCTCATGCTGTGTGTTCATTTTATCTTTCAGAGTGAGCATGCACGTTCCTGCTCGCGCGGAATCTCATTCAGAAAATAAAGAGAAACGGGCAGATGGTTTGCCCGAGGCTTGTTTGATTTAACGTCTTAATGAGACGTTAGTAACCTACAAGCGCTTAAGTATAAACCTTTTGGTTAAAGCAGGGGGGATATATTTCATATCCTCAAAACAGCTTAGTGTTACCAGAAGACTGTTTATACTGTGAGGGGGATATATTCACTATAGAATAATAAGCTTTTTTGTTTACTGTGAGGAAAAAAATGGAGTCCTTTTTTATAGTATATATACACTATAAGAAAGGACTAAATTTTTTTATTAACATGTATATATATATATATATCTATATATATATATAGATATATCTATATATATATATACATATAAGTCGGGAGCAGTGACCTTTTGGCCGCTATACTATCTCTCATGGACCATCACGATCAAGAGAGTACGGATGATTAAATCCGGAAGAACGCAGTAATGCAACATTTCAAATGTCAGCTGCCATAAAACACCAGAGAAGAAGAGCATTATCCTTTTAGTAGTAATTCATATTTTTTAATTAGTTGCAGAGGAGAATGTGGAAACTGTCAAGATAGATTTAGCTTTCTTATTTAAGTGTGATACTAACAGAACGTGTCCCTCATCCGGAGCTTTTATCTTCATTTTTATTTATTTTTTTACAGTTATTTTGTAACTTGCCTGGTCAGTGACGGACTCTGCGTATTTCTTGTTGACACGAGAGGAGCAACACATTTTCGGGGACTCGCTGAGCGTGTGTCTCTGCCTGTTCAATTAGGCTTCATGTGTGGGCTTTTGATTCCTTCACTGCTGTGCAGAGTTGCAATTAAGTGAAGCCCAGTAGAGATTTACCATTATAAATTATTGGCCTTTTTCACCCTTTTTAAGGAAATGCATTACCTTTCATTCACTGTGGAATGTGTTATTGGCTGTGGCATGCAGCGAGAGAACGGCTTTCGTGAATGAATAAAAACACGGATGTTATATAATAGAGTTGTTAAAGTTAAAGTGTGACGTATTAAAGTTGCCTTTACAACTGTACTTTCTGTGTAGACGACCACTCTGATTGGCCTGCTGAAGACAGCGAGGCTCCTGCGACTGGTGCGTGTAGCCAGGAAACTGGACCGCTACTCTGAATACGGAGCTGCGGTCCTCATGCTGCTCATGTGCATCTTTGCCCTCATTGCCCACTGGCTAGCCTGTATCTGGTACGCCATTGGCAATGTGGAGAAGCCCTACTTGGAGCACAAGATTGGCTGGCTGGACAACTTGGGCGTGTCCATTGGGAAGAGATACAACTACAGTGATCCCAGCTCTGGTCCCTCTATCAAGGACAAGTATGTCACAGCACTTTACTTCACCTTCAGCAGTCTGACCAGTGTGGGCTTTGGAAATGTCTCCCCAAACACCAACTCAGAGAAGATATTTTCTATCTGTGTCATGCTGATTGGCTGTGAGTATGTTGTGGACATTTTCCACTCTTATTTTCTTTCAGAGAAATATTATTCTTTTCTTTTTTTTTATCTGGCGATTTTTTTGAAGGCTTAACCGTCTTGAAATCGCATCATCCCGCAAAACAAGATTATCTCCCCGCAGCAACAGTGAAGAGTCAACTCCCCTCATTTATTAATATCGTTGTCTGTGTTTCAGCTTTAATGTATGCTAGTATATTTGGAAACGTCTCCGCCATCATCCAGAGGTTATACTCTGGCACGGCTCGTTATCACGCTCAAATGCTGCGGGTCAAGGAGTTCATCCGCTTCCATCAGATTCCCAACCCGCTGAGACAAAGGCTGGAGGAGTACTTCCAACACTCGTGGACCTACACCAACGGCATCGATATGAACACGGTAAATGAAAGCGATCGCTGCAGTTTGCAGTTTACAGTTTATGCCACTGTGATAGGATAGCGCCATGTTACTTAATACAATTGTATTCTTTTAAATCTTCTAAAAAAGAGCTTTGTTTCCTTTGCCATGCTTTTCCTCTGGATTAACTTCTCTTCATTGGTAAGATCAGGAGGTAACTAATTCATTTATTTATATATTTATTACTAGAAATCCTATTAGTTTTGCACAAATTTGACTATTTTATTTTATGTTTACAAACTCTTGTCCTTATTTAACCACTTAAATAAACTGTTTGAGACTTGAACAGCACGTTTTACATGTTACAGTTCAGGAAACACACGTTAAAGTATGTATTACACACACTTATAATTAAAGCAACGGTTGTGTAATTGAAGTTTGGTTTTTATCTTTGACTGCCCCAAGTGATTGGATTCAGGGTAGAAATATAAATAACATACAGTACAAACCATCATTATTGCTCACATCTATCACACAATTACTTTTCCTCCTCTCTCCAAATATTAAGCGCTGGCACTTCAGACCACGAAATAAATGGACAGCAAAACTGGGCACACACGCCGTGTTTAGCTCAGGGACGGTTAAATAAATCCAAGTGTCCACGTTCCACTTTTGTTTTGAATATCATTTATATTTCCCTCTTGATTATGTATATGAATGTCTCTCATGTCAACATTCTCTAATGATACACCTGAGATGTTTTTGTATGATGTATGTGCTTGTCTGTTGTAATAATTCCATGAGTCTGTAACGTGTTTGTTTCCGTGCCATGTCCCCCATCTCTAATACTTTGCCGCTGACAGTGTCCACTGAGTTGGATATCCAACTCGTCCTTTTGTGTATTTTACCGTGGGGTTTTCTCTGCGTCACAGGTATTAAAAGGTTTTCCTGAGTGCCTGCAGGCAGATATCTGCCTTCACCTCAACCAGAATCTTCTTCACAGCTGCAAAGCGTTTGAGGGAGCCACCAAGGGCTGCTTGAGGGCCTTGGCCATGCGCTTCAGAACCACTCATGCTCCACCGGGAGACACTCTGGTCCACGGTGGTGATGTGCTCACCGCGCTCTACTTTCTGTCCCGCGGTTCCATTGAGATCCTGAAAGATGACATTGTGGTTGCCATCCTGGGTAAATAATACAACACAGCTTTTTTAACTTTTTGTTAGTGTCTGTCATTAGTATTGTGGATAAAGTGGCAGTTTCATTGCACTCAAAACCTCAGCTATCCATATCCACCTCCCAGTTTTTTTAATGTTTTAAATGTCAGCATCAAACCTGACCAGACAAAGTAAAAACCCTTATTCCACCATTTTACCAAAGTCTGATCTTGAAAAAGAAAGTGATCGCTCAAAGTGATATTGTGTTAGTTTTGGATTGAATTATCAACACGGAGGCACCGCAGGTCACACTAATACTAACATTTTAATTTACGGCATACAGTTGTTTTGGTCACATGAGAGATTTTATCTGTACGACAGAGTATTAGGGCCAAATTAAAGAGAGGGAAAAAGTGTAATCTTTTGCGAATAAAGCCATCATATTACAAGAAAAAAGGTGTAATATTATGAGATTGTTTCTAATTGTTTCTTAAGAAACAAAAAACCTCTTTGAACAGCACACTGCTGTCACCAGCGGTAGCCTTGCAGTCGACCACCAGCCCTTTCCTCCTCCACCAAAGAGCTGATTTCCTCCAAGTGTGTGTGAGTCTTTCTACGCGACACACTCAGTTTCTTGCAAAAGTGCTGATGCTAATGATAATGTAGTGCTGATGTGCCAAAACATTAAGTATTTCCTTATTTGTGAAGCCCAAACCAAAATATCTTGACGCAGGTTGCAGCTGATCACCTGAGATTTTCTTGCATAATAATTACGACTTTATCCTCGTAATATTATGACTTTATTCTCATTATATAACGACTTTATTCTCAAAAGATTAATGAATATGTGTATATGAAAATTGTTAGAAATGCCTCACACGACCCCAGTCGTCCTTCCTGTGTGGACAGGGGTGGAGCTAGACTCTAGAATTAATGAGGGGTCTTCTCATCAGTAACACATGACATTGACACTTACTGTACTAAGCCAAACTTGCATACATAAAAACATACTGCAAAGCTGAGCCACTTTCAAATACAAGCACATCACGGCCAAATGGTTCGGAACAAAGTACAGGGACAGGCGGACAGAAAGTTGTCTGTCAGCAACACCACCAGTGATGAACGGCGACAGGCAGCAGTACTGATGTAGTGCAGCAGGTTGGCACTACATCAGTACCACATCTTACAAGCAATAAAATAAATATTAAATAGACACAGCGGTCCATGACAGCCACAAGGTCGAAAGCAACGACACAGCGGTATACACTCTTATAAACACTGGCTTTTTCAAATATATAATAAACACAGCCACAGGCTACAGGCAGACGTGTTCATTTGGAGTTTAAACCCATCAACCACTTTCTCCTTGTCACTGTCAACGTCCAGCTCCACACACAGCAAGATGAGGTTAGACAGTCTGGCCTCATTCATATAGGAATGATAATAACTCTTCATAAACCTCACAACCTGGCGTTGCTGATGGGAACTGTTTTATATATTCTATGCAGAACTTTAACTTCGTCACTCAGCAAATGTCCCATCCAGCCCCATTTTGGATCAGAGGTTTCATATAGAAATGATAATACTGTTACATTGTGTTCTAAACCCAAATATTACTTTCTGTTGCGTCCTCTGATGAAGAGTTATGACAATATTGTTGGGACCCTTTGTAAGGAAGCCTATGGGCGTGAATTCGTTTTTGCTGTAACTTTATTTGCTCGCCAAAACAATAACAACCGACGATTAGAGTGCACACGTTCAGACCTCCGCATGTAGACACACATGCGTAGACTAATAACAAATACATTGCATGCATGATTCTGGCTTCTTGATATTTACTCTGACTGGATGTAGAGATTCTTTCGTCATCAGATCAGGTGCAGACAGTAACAGTCACTTAAAAAGAGGCTCAGAGTGACTATTTCTCAAGTCAATACAGCAGCTAAACCACATCATGTTCACACACTTTGACAAGAATAGCAAGGTGTGCCTGTCATGCCCCCATTTCAGTCCTCTGGGCAACAGAGGCTGCTTATTTGACAAATCTCGAGACGCTGACATTTCTATAAAGTGGCTCCATGAAAGGTTGTTTGGCATTTAAAAAAAAAAAAAAAAAAAAAACATGATAAAATAGCTGCTACCCTTTTTTTGACAGGACAATGAAAATGAGTTAAAGCTGCACAAAGATGAATAATGGAAAAGGGCATTAAAAGGACAAAAACAACACTAAGCTCCAAATTTGAAATGCTATTTTCTTTTTTCGTAGTAAAATTGTCATGCTTACATTCTAAATATTCATCGCTCTTATTAGAATAATGAGCATTTATCTTCTTCGGGTGAACCACAACCACAACCAGGTGCTCTGGGCCAAGCTTGGATTAAACCTGCCATTATTCATGAGATGAATGCCCTCCGAAGCTGCACCTGACAGAATGGGGTTTAAGCTTAGCAAAAGCTGCTGCATCACACAAAACCCATTATTAACAAACACATTGGAAAAGTCACTGATCTCATAGATAAGCCCATTTGTATTTATACTAACATGATGCTCTATCAGCACCATTTGCCCCAATTCATTCTTGATTACTTGTACCTTGCTAAGTCTGCCTGTGTCATCGTACCTTTTTGTTCTAAAACCGGTAGCATTGTTCCGCTGGTGAGATATTACTCTCTCACACTGCCACCCAAGCTAATGGCTATTTAAATCCTTGTGCTGAGAGCTGTGTGTGGAAAGAGATACAGCACTCTGTGTGAGGTTGTCCTTTGTGGTCGAGAGGTGTCTGGTGCATGCTGTGAAAGGCACACTGGCTGCCAACATATCATATCTCTTTCACTGGAACCCCTGCTCTCAATGTTGGCATTTAGTGAACCCAGAGACCACCAGAGAGATTTCACGGTGCCTTAAATGTGGACCTCCGCTCCGCTGCAAAATGGACGCCTGTTTCAGCCAAGGAAACTCTTCGTCTCTATAGTTTGAGAACTAACGTTAATGTTTTCCTACTAGACTTTTGCTAATTTGGCTTTCGTTATGTGCTCAACAACAACAAAACAAGACCTTTACTTTGAAGTCAAGTGTGTCAGTAACAATCAAACCCTTCCTTTCCCTTCCACATCAAAGTTGCTGTGAGTTACGATTCATTTCTTGGCATCAATAATGGATCAAAGATAGAAAGACAACTGATGCGCAGGCCCTGAGAGGATATCCACATAGAGGAGAGTCTGATTGATTTTCATTATTCACAAAAACTACAATGTCTGCTGCCCTTTAGCACAGATTCTTGTCTTCATGACAATTGCAGGAAAAAACTGACATGTTAAACTATTCTCAGTGAACCTTAATAATATCTGTATGTTTGTTTTTTTCTGTAACTGCCAGGAAAAAATGACATCTTTGGAGAAATGATCCATCCGTCGGTAAAGCCGGGAAAGTCTAACGCTGATGTGCGAGCTCTGAGTTACTGTGACCTGAGCACTATTCAGAGGGAAGATCTAATGGAGGTGTTGGACATGTACCCGGAGTTTGCCGACTGCTTCTTCAACAACCTGGAGCTTACCTTTAACCTCAGAGATGAGTCTGCCAAGGTAGATCATATTACTCATATCATGATTACATGTAATCAATACCATGGATATGTCTATAATCAGCTGCTACAACCTTACTACTCCATTTTCATTTGAAAAATACACAATTTCTCCTCCAGATTGATTTTAACCCTCGCAATGTTGTAGCCTTCAGGTTCCCAGAGTGGTGATTCAGATGACGAGGGCACAAAAAGCATGAAAAGAAGAATCTCCTTCACACCAGATCTGTCCAAAGGTAAACTAATCTGCACAGGTCCGGTACGACTGCATTCAGCTTTTAGGTTGATGGTTTGTTTTGTTTTTTTTATTTCTAATTGTACATGTGTGAGTGCGGCTCGCTGAGAGCATCTATTCTCTGTGGACCGTGTTATTCCACGAACTCCTTTTAATTGCCATTCTACAGGGGAAAACGAGGAAGTTGTTAAAGACGCAGGAAGGGAGAGGGAGTCTAACCCGTGCCTAAAGAGATGTTCGGGAGTCCTTTATTCCTCCTCACCCAACCCCCCAGTCCTGGACTCAGATGTTATTGTTAGAGACAGCTTGGAGAGAAACCCATCTTTTCAAGGTAATCCACAGAATCTTGTTTTACTAATTAGCTGTAATTATGTAAGGCAAAGGCATGTTACTACCCATTCTGGGTGGTGCAGTGTAAAAAAAAAAAAGATAAAAATAATTAGAGGCCAGGGGAAGCAAGTGGGGTATCATATCTTATCTACTTAAGTATCAACTCAACAAATGTGCGTCTTTCTCTTCAATAAAACACTGTTAATAAAGAAGTTAATAAAAACTTATGTGACAGCTACTTTATACTCCTTAGATCTACTGTGCAGAACTTTAATCCCCCCATAGTGGCTGTGAAGGCAATTATATAAACATCAGTCTCCAGTGTGGTCCTCACAGGCTACTGTGTTGTGTTTTGGTTGATTTTTAATCCACTTTATGAACACTGACGTCTTTCTTTATCTGAAGCATCAGGAAATGTGGTTGTTGGACTGTAACGAAGACAGTTTTTGTTCACCTCCTATTGTCAGCTCTGGCTGACCAGTCAGCCGTTTTATGCGAAATCGTGAAATTCAGACACGTTCACTGTGCAGTGATATGCTTAATAAGCTCTCCTTAGACCCTTTTGGTGGTGACTTGGTTGCAACAGTCAATTATTTATTTGTAAGTCCTGCGCTCCAGTGTCAACATTTGCCAACTAAACGGCGTAGCACCCACAAATATCGATGTGTAGTTGTATAGATTGGATTCATCAACATGATTGCAACCATTATTACCATGTAGTCATGGATAGTTTCTTATATTTCTGATGCTTTTGTGTTCACACCTGTATAAACAGCAGCCAGCCAGTCCAGGGAGCTATATTCTCTATTTACAACACTGACAAGCAAACATAAATAAGAGATGTGATTTCACTCTGGGCTGATCTCTGAGTTTCAGGTGTCCAACATCGATCCTTGTATGAGAGGGCCAAGCTTATAATACATTTAACACTGGTTTGCCTCATGTATAACCTTAGTTTTTTTCAATAAATCAAAGTTTATCAAAGTGTTTTCCTCAGCGTGGAGTCATCGGAGGTTAAAAACATGCTATAAACTGTTACTCTACGATGAGTAAACATCTGATTTGGACAGCCCTCCATGTTGTATGACTAGTTCTTCCCTGATCAAGGCTCAGAAGCCAACAGTTGGGAAAATGGAAAACACATTTCTCAGAGACAAAATAAGGCTGCTGTTAATTTCTAATGATGGAGGGATACTGAAATTACGGGCCACAAAAAAAAAAAAAAAGTAAGTGCCATCATTGGTGAAGACGTACAGAGCATGCAACAAACACTGATATCAAAACGACTCATCGTGGTAGTACAATGCCCGGCACAGACTGCTGCACCAGATAGTTTAATCACAGGCATAACCCACTGTGTCTAAAATCACAAAAGAGATTCAACCCATATCAGTGGAAAACAAGCTGAATACGACCAGGTGCCCAGCACAGATAACAGGGTTAGTTTGTTACTGGAAAACATTGCATGAACCAGGGCTTGATAAATGGCAACAAAGAAACCCATCCACATCTCTCCTGTATAGATTAATTACACTCTATTTTTGTTGGGGGGGGGGGGTTTTTTAGTGATGACGTTGTAGTGACGTCGTCCTGACCTACATGTGAGGATGTAAAGCGTGCGTGTTGCTTTGGCTTTCCAGATCTCTGCTGTGATAAATGGGCCTGTAAAAAACCTACAGGCTACTTGGATGAGTCAGCACAGTTCCGGGACCTGAGAGAGGATGATAACTCTGCCAGCGAAATCACCTATGGAGAGGTGGAACAGCGCTTAGGTCAGCTTCAAGAGCACTTAAACAGGTGCGTATTGTTCGAGTCAGCAGGCAGATAGCTGACCTCTATGTATACGGTGTCTGTTATAAACCCAATACTCAAGAATAGGATCTTGACCCGTTTCTAACCACTAACGTGTTCTGAATTCTTTAAAGGTCTAGTATGTAAACATTTGAGGCACCTAAAGGCGAGACTGCAGGTTGTCTCCTCCTCTAATTCATGCAGGACACGGTAGTCAGACGCCCCCAGCTGACTGCAATTTATTAGTCATGCTCCAATCACAGCCACCCTCAAGGTGATCCGTATAAATAACACTCCTCCCTCAGTCTTTTCTTGCTGCACCAATGCTGCCTTATACTGCTGCTTCTCCAGCCTCCACTTTTCTAGATCAGAGTTTGGGGTGTCTTGCTTGGCATTACTGTTGTATGAGGGGGTGACTTAGCATGCTGCTTGGCCAAGTCTAGCTGTATTTCCATTTCTTGTTATGAATTGTTTGATTATAACTAGAGTTGTAGGAGCCATGTCTCATTTTTATTTGTGAGTTCCCCCCCCCAACCACTAGGGGGGTTGTATTTCATTTCTTATATTTTGCCTGGGTCATGCTGGGTTATTTGAGTCACCTGTCAGTTTACTCAGGTGTTGCGGATTGAGAGGCAAACAGTCTTCTGCTGTGCTCGGGTTTAAGTTTCGTTTTTTGATTTGTTTATTGGAAATAGAAAGATGCATGTTTAATGGAAACGGAAAACATAGAGGACATTGTAAGAAAATGAATGGCTGATATCATTTCAGACACTAAGGAAGAACCTGGTTGTGATTTATACCTGAGTACACGTAAAAACAGACCATCAGCAGCCAGTAGCGCCACAGTATAAGACTTAGTTGCTACAAGAGTGATCCTGACAGAATTGGTACTATATTTAATTTTTTTTGCCAATAAAATATGACTTAAATATGAGTCATATTGGCTAACGCTCCAATCACTGCCTGTTTCAAATAATAGAAGCCATCATATTCACTCAAAGTCACATGTGCAGCCTGTGCAGACATGTGAGGAGAGGACATTTGAAGCAACTAACAAAATGAAAATAATTAGTGATTATTCTTATTACTTATTCTATCGCTTTTATTTTCAGTTAGTGACTTAATGGTTATGGGTTGCTTTATTTTTTTTTTTAAAGTTGTCACCTCCCACACTTCTAAAAGTAAGCATAACTGGCAGCGTGTAGTGTAGTTTCGACTGCTTCTGTGCATGAGTAGGTGGAGGAAGGAGCTGGCAGAAGCTGGATCTAAATCCTGGAAACACAATGTACTACTGTGGAAGCAGACCATATCCATGAGAATGAATTAGTACAAAAGGTGTTACAGTGCAGTGCTCAAAATATTAAACCAAGAACCGAGTGTGTTTGAAATATCTTTTGTTTAAATGGGATTTAATACGTTACCTTTTAGAATACATCTTTTTTTTCCAGTCTCATTATTTTCTTTTTTGTAGTTAACTGGCTGACCATGGTTTCAGGGACACACCTGCAGCCAGCTGGTCACCGGAAATAGGCGCACAAATGAACAGCAAGTGGTATTTTTAGCTGGAATTATGACAGACAAAGTCAGACAGCATCAGGGAGCGTGAAATACTGAGCTGGCTCCATTTACTTTACACAAATGAGACAATTTATCCACTACACTCTATCTGACCTTGTTTTTTCACCTAATGTTATCTGGGTGCTGGAGTTGCAGCAAATCATTTTGTGTTTTTGTAACTTTGTCAAGTCTGAAAGGATATGTCAGGGGAAAAAAATGTGTGTGTGGCACTTTTCTCAATAAATCCATAAAAATAGCCAAGAAAAATGCTTATTACAACCTGCAATGAAATATATATTCTCCGAGTAGTTTGCCTCACATTAGTCAAAACCCAGGAAATGGTGAGTGCCGCAATTAAATATATTACACCTATGTATATTCAACAGGATTTATACGTAATTAAATTGTTGTTCAGTATTACCCGGTTTCGCCTGGTGACCTAAATATAGAGCTTGATTAAAGTCTTGTCATAATTAAATTGACCAAATGAGTGTGATGCAGTCATTTCCCAAGTAAATGCTGAGTTCACACCTCCCACACAAAGCTCATTATCACTCCTAGCAGGAGCAGCGTCTTTTGTCTACTACTCGGCTCCACACCGTCATTTGTCCACCGTCGAGGAGCAGAGGCTCCATCTAGTGCCCAGTAAAGTACAATCAAGTGTGTTTATGTGTCCATATGGTTTTCTCTGGGATTAATTGTCTTTTTCCGTGTCTGGCTCTTCTCTTTTTGAGGCTGGAGTCTCAGCTGATGTCAGATATTCATACCATCCTGCAGCTGTTGCAGAGACAGCCACCTCTGGGACCTCCAGCTTACAGCACTGTGACTGCCAGCCCAGAGTATCACAGACCTGCTGTGAAGGTTCAGCCAGTTCCTCTGACTGCAAGCCACTCTTTCAGCAATACAGGAACTCAAGTAAGGAAGCTCTTCTAACTTTTCTAGTTTTTTCACACACCGATAGACGGATTCCGGTGGTTAAAATCATTCATATTCTCACCAAGTCGTTAGTGGAAGTAGAAAATGTTTTGATAATTTTATAACCTGATTCATGAACCTTTGCTTTTACATTGTTGTGTCTGCCTGTCACAAGCTGGCTAAAGACACAGGTTAAACCAGGGCTAAGTGCCAATGTCATTAAAAATAAAAATAAATAGACATAATATATTTTTTAAAAAAGGCATCTTCAGCTGCATCAGCATTGTAGAATATGTGTGTGGTTGTTTACTGGAGGTGAGGAGTTCAGAAATAGCCAGGACACAGGTGACACAACTTTCCTCTAATGACCCTCAGTGACTGAATGCACCTGCAGGAAACGATCAGCTGACCCGAGCAGAGCAAGTGGAAAGGGAAGGGCTAATCGCACTGCCACAGATTTCCTAATAATGGAAATATGGAAAACAATCTCAACCCACTTTCACATATTCTCTCACTGTGAACTTATGCCGTTCAAGCCACGTTTTCTAAATGCTTGTTTTGGACATTTTTCATTCATTTTTCTACTATTACAGGATTTGTTTTATATATATAACTTCTGATTCAAAACATATTTTTTGAGGTTAAAATAAATGATTTTCCCCTTTCAATTGCAAGCTTTCAAAATTTATGTTGGAAGCTCAAATCTAAGCTACAGAAAATAGAAAGTGAATGATAGAAAAGTGCAGCTGTATTTTTAATTTAAAGAGAAGAAAAAGCATTGAAAGGAAAAACAAACATACAACTCCCAGAACATCTATGGTTGCATCAAAATAAGACAGGCAGACCAACATCATCAGGAGGCGGTAGGAAAAGATAAGAGAAGAAAAATAATAAATTGTAATATAATCAGTCCATACAGACTCATAAACATGTACAGCAGCTGAAGTATAAGAGTACAGGGCGCAATTGCAGCTGTTTTAATTGAATTGGTTCCGTTCTCGCCCCTGTGCATACATCTGTTGTGCGTGTGTTGTGTATTATTTTAACTGAACTGTAACTGGGGAGTTGTCTCGAAAAAGATACTTCTCAAAAGACTTCAAAAAAGGTTCTTCTGTCACTCTTCTTGTTAGGACCCGAACCACAAACCGGAGAGCACCATTCAGGAATCCAAAGACTCTATGTTGGGCCTGTCCAACGTGAATGCAGCCATTGAAGACAGCCTTACAGCACTGCTTGTACAAAGACCCACAGACCCACAGCAGCAGCAGCAGAGTCATCAGATCACGAGGCATCAACAGTCTGCGTTAATCCTTCTTCCATCCGAAACATCTTCTACCTCCCCTTCCTCCTCATTCCCTTCTGACTCCAACCTTAACACTTCTGGACTCCACAGACATGTTTCAGACTCGGAGTTTCCAGTACAATAAACTATTTTTCGGCACAGTGTTATAATATCTAGGTTGTAATACTGTAATTACTAAGTAGCAACTTATTTTATCAGCATGTTGGCACAGACATTATGTATTGTTAATTTACAAGGCCTTGGCGATATAAATAATATTTTTGTTCATGATGCATGTAGATGAAACACTGCTGTCTGCGGTTAACAGTGTCATAACAAACTGTTTTCCGCAGTTATCAGTTGAATAACGACGGTTGATTATTGTTATAGTTATATATCCACGGGAGCCCTCCGATTCACATTTCTCACTCAAAATGTAGATGTCTAACCAATCAGGCTGGACCTGTTCAACCCAGTGGAAGTTTATAGCTTGTTCATAAAATCTACTTAAACAAGGGTGCCGTTTAAGAGCCTCCAAGCTGGTTGTGATAGAGCACTACAACACCTAACCACCTTACAATCCAACTAACCAGGCTTTATACTTCAATTGGCTCTAGTAGGCTTTGTAGTCCGCCCTGTGTGACTCGATACGACCCAACATACATTTAAGTGGTGGGGGTAGTCCACAGTCCCATTATCATAACCTCCATATCACTGTCACACATACACGCGCCAGTGATCTCAGCCATCAGAGAGATGTTTTCCACCCTCAATCATCGTCTTGCAAAGTAACATGATCTGACCTACCTCACACTAGGCTGGTCCCACAGTCCAGCACACTCCAGGATTTAGGCATCCGTCCAACATATCACTAGGGTTTCCTCCTTGCACCTGCGGTTGCGCCGTATGCCCGACAAGAATCCGGGAAGTGACCGAAAATAGAAAGTGATGGCAAGATGCTGCCTGATACAGGACATTCCACGCAACATTATCATTGATCAATGACTGTGTTGTTGCTATTAGAGCCAATGAGAGAATAAAGCCTGCAGGCAATACACTTAAAGACTCTACCTCCTAGAGGCCCTGAGACTGCAAATTCATTCCTGCAGCTGTTCGTGTAACGCAGCATTATTACAAAGGTGTAAGAACGGTTTTCTTATTCTTAGCTGTAGGCCTGTCTACACTGAAGTGCAACTCAGGGGTTATGGTCAATTGCACTGCAATATACAGATCAGTATGACGTATACTGTAGTTTTCTTCTTCTTTAAACTATGTGCATTATTTTCTGTGGTCACTGACGTGCACCTACTGTATTATTACATTTAGCCAAGAAAAGACACCATACATACTTGTCCAGGCAGACGTCAATGACACGCAGGTTTCTGCTGTTTTCCCAGTGATAGGCCTTGGACAAACAAGTGTGATATAGGCATTTCTACATGGCAGTGCATGTGTTTTATATCTAATTACTGTTACGCACTGCTGATGAGCCCAAAGTAGCACATTAAAATATATGTATAAATGATGTCAGCACACTCTTTTGGGATGCACTTAGAAGGTGTATGGGGAGAAGAGGGGGTGGGGGGTGGGGGCGAACTGAAGATACACTGAAAGTTGGTATATGTGCAAAATCAGGCCCCAGAGAGGGTCTCGTGCCTATACAACCAACCCAAATGCTAAAGTCAGCATCTCCATGCATACAGTAACTTACCACACAATAAGTCATCTTATCTCCCTTTACTGTTTTTGTTGGTGATGTACATTACATATATTATGTTGCTAGACAGTTGTTAGGAAACAATACATCATATTGCCAGATGTTTAAATATTAAAAAAAATGAAAAAACAAGATTTTTTTAAAGACCTGAGTAAAAAAATATATAAGAAACTCTTTATGTAAACAGTAGTACATATGTTTGTTTAGAAGACGTGAGAGCAATAAATTAAAACACTTGCAGTTGTGTCATTGTTTTTCTCTCTGTTTTTCAGTCCACATGGTAACACAATATTTACTTACTGTATATGGATTTACTTTTGCATTATGAATGGGGTAAGAGAGCCCATATGAATATGAATGAACCAGGGATTTGTGGGTGTTTGCTTAGGAAAATCCTCTTTTCATTTTCTTAGATTATTGACAGACTGTAAGCAGCATTGTAATAATGTTATGGTGGAGTCATTCTACCTTACAGTACAGTAAATAATTGCCATAAGATTTTGTTTTGTCTTTAAATCTCTTATATCTACAGGTAACAATGTCACTACAGCTGTCAAATATAATATATCCCTGTGAGTAAAATATATATGCTACTGTACAGTATGTGCTTTAATGACTAATGCTAATTATATCTACGTCCACACTTTTGCTTGTGGACAATAGGCTGCACAAGTAATAACAGCATTGTTGATAACCAGTGTTGCGCTAGTTACTGAAAAATAGTAACTAGTGACAGTTACTTTGTAAAAAGTAACTCAGTTACCTAAACCAAAAAGTAATGTGTTACTGAGAAAGTAACTTTTTAGTTAATGTAAAACGTTTTTCCAATGCTCCCATTAAATAAAGGTTGATTTCAGTTCTGTACTGATGCGTGCATGCAAGTTCCATTCCATTATTATTATTATTGTTATCATTATTATAATTATTATTATTGTTCTTATTATTATTATTATTATTATTAATATAATAACAATATTATTATTATTATTATTATTAATAATAATGTTATTATTAATAATATAATTTAAAAAATATGGTTAATAATAATACTAACAATAACAACAACAACAACAATATTATTATTATTATTATTATTATTATTATTATTATTATTAATAATAATAATAATAATAATAACTGTGCATGGCACCATGCTGATGATCTGTCTGAAAGCAGGGTCCTCCCCTGAAGAAACGGGTAGCATGTCTTCCACTACATATTTAAGGGGAAAAAACAAGTGTTTTTATCTGTAAAATTTTACCATTGGACTCTTGGAATAATAGCCTGATATTGCTAAAAGAGATGCAAATAAACAATTAAACATACCGTGCTATTGTTTTATCAAGTTGTGCCTGGCTATGGGTCCGTCTTTCGAACTCCAACCGCTGCTGCTTGGGTGGAGTGGGCGTGTGCTCGCTGCTGTGACTCTCGGTCTCGGAAGCTGCGTTAGCTACCTTAGCTGCTAACTTTGTCGAAGCATGCCGCTTCTCCAGGTGCTTCAGCAAATTAAGGTTGTTCGCCGCAGAAAGTATTTTTGAACCGGGACACAGTCTACAAGTTACCGAAATGTTGTTTTTCCCTCTGCTCTCCAGTTGAAAATAATGTGAATGCCTCCACGAGGAGAAACTTATCTTCCCCTTCTCGCTCGCCATCATGCCATGCCCTGACCTGTCCAGTCCTGTTCATGGCGCGTGTTTGATTACGTGTGGGACGCTAGAGGGCGACAAGTGCTTTGTTTTTCAATTCAATAAAACTTTATTGATCGCTAAAATGTTATGGGAACTGTGTGCCGTTGTAAAACCGCGTTAAATTATTAGTTACTGAATAAAGTAACGGCGTTACTAATACCGCGTTACTACCCAACACTGTTGATAACACAGTTCTAAGTGCAATTGAAAGATATTGTAGTTATTTGATAAAGACACGACATTATGATGAAGATGTCTTTAGTGTAGCATAGATCAGTGGGCCCCTGTATAAAAAGTGTGGTAAAAGTACAGTACTTAACAAATTACTATTATACCACCTGTCATAAAAATGAGATAGAACTTCTTTAAAATCTTTTAAAAACGTGTTTAAAACTATAGCAGTTATTGTTATTTATTTGGCAAATAACACACTGAATTCACGTTTTTACACCCACATTTGAGCAGGCATCTCACTGGGCTTCTCTGATGAGTCAGAAATGAGTAACTAAATCTTTCTGCTCAGGAAAGCAAGTAACCAGCTATAATCAAGTAATAATAACCAGCTTTACTATTTATTTTTATTTTTATTTTAAACAGTAAATTCATGGATAACAGTAATACTTATTATTGTTTTAGCATTAAAAAATATAATTTCAGTTAAAGAGCTTATACATACTAGTATATTAAACATTACCAAAACATCAATTTAATAACAGAACGACCACTTACACTGTTAATTTAGGGCAGCTGTGGCTTTGGGTGGCGGTGTAAAACATTTGTTAAGCACCGTATGTCATAATATACAGTGAGATTCAGAGTTCTACAGAAATACAACGCAATCATCTACAGATATGTGGGGATTTAAGATGAATGAACAGCAGAAACAACATGGAAATGACAGGTTTGCAAGCTTGTACGTGCACAATCACGTCTACTGTTGGCCAACACTCCCACCTAGTGGCCAATTCAATAATTGAGGATTTTGGGAGAAACGAAAGTGAAAGAGTTTTATTAACCTGGATTTCAACACACACACACACACACACAATGACTCGTCACTTCGCCTTGTGTTACGTTGTTACTGTATAAGTGTTGCTGCTGGGTGAGATGTGATCATGGCGTCTGCTACAGATGAACGTCACGTTAAAGTGACTCTCATTGAAGACTTCAGGCCGAGGCTGCGGCAGCTCATAGTGGTGGAGCAGCTTCTGGACCATTTACATTTCATCGGAACCGAGCAGAGGGAGCAGGTCCGACAGAAGGCGAGGGCCCAGGGCAACATCGCAGCTGCGGACCTGCTCATTGACTTTGTCATCAGGGGGCCACACACAGAAGGCTGGTTCGGGACGTTTATAGACGCTTTGCACAACTCAGGTTGTGAATATGCAGCGGACTATATGGAGGGAAACATCCCAGAACCTGCTGAGGAGCAAGAGAACGAGCTCTGTGTCCGCCTCATTCAGATTCTGGCCCCCAGTCTCGTGGAGATGAAGACTCAGGATGTTTGTTTACACTGTTTTTCTAAAGGCCTGCTGACAAAAGAAGAGTCTGAAATTGTGAGTAGACACTACCACCAATCAGTTGTCCAAGAAATAATCCTTAATTTTTCATAGTATATGTATATTTTAGTTGTAAAGGACCACTTTACCTTAAAAATATACGAATTTCCAGAGATAAATGTGTAATTTGATCATCAGACAGTGGGTCTGAGATACATGTGTCATCCTCAACAGGAAGTTGGGATGTTACTTCCTTCAAAGAAAATGAAAACCATACTCTGCTCTTTAGTGTTTATCTGTCAAGTTTCATGAGCAGAAGATGTGGGGAAAAAAATCAGAACAATTAAAGAAAAAAACAACAAAACTTTTAACTTTTAAAGGGTCACGTTCACAACTGGATATTTGAAGAATACAGTCAACCACCAGGGGCGCAATCAGTTAGTAGAACTATTCCTTTATTGTCAAAGTATTATAGACTACACGATGAAATTCAGGTACATTAAGACTAAAATATATGACATACTATGACATTACCTGTCACATGCAAATATATACATGTATACCTATATGCACATACGTAGTGTATTTCAGTCTTTAAAGGTCATGTATCTTTCAGAACCACTTGATCATTCAAGAATACAAACCATCTCCACTGTGCTTTACACTGTATCCTCTGCTGTTCAACTTTGACCACAAGATGGCAGACAAATGTCCTCATCTGTGTTGCACAGCACCACACCTCAGTCACGGTTGCACAACCAATCTAATCCACTTACAGTAATGTGTTGATCATGTTTTAGATTAATGCTGAAACAGAGAACAGAGGACCCAGGAGTGGGGCCCGGGAACTTCTGCGCAGCATTGTGAGAGGTCGACCGGGGTGGTTTTCAAAGTTTCTCAACATTTTGCGGATAACTGAGCACCAGTCCCTGTACGAGCTGACTGGAGGGCCTCCTGACTCTGGCAAACAAGGTGACTAACTCTGCCAGAGCACACACCCATCATGGTGGAATGCAACCGGACAATCTGCAGCAGTCAGTTTTTGATGACTGCTGCAGAGAATAAAGTTCCTACCATAAAACAATTACAGAGTGATAAACAAATAATCTGTATTTTCCCACTAAACTTTATGGTTGTAACTGTCAAATTCTTCCTTGCCATAAAGATGAACCCGCTGGAAATGAAGCTGTCAGTCCAGCAGCTGCTGAAAGCTGTGACAGTCCCAAGTTTAAGGAAACCAGCTTCACTGAAGCTCACCAGGATGAAGGTATGCATCACTATGCACATGCCAATAAAAATCTGCTAAAGCATTTTCGCTGAGTCATGATTGGCCTTTTTTTAGTTCTTCTTTTTGAGAGAACAACATGTGTTACACAGTTGGAGAATCATGCATTTAAAGTGACTGTTGGTAACAGCTTCATATGTTCATAAATGGTCTACAATGACTGTATCAGACTAATAATGGTTTCAAAGTGGGTTACTTTTTATTTTATAATTTTACACATCCTATCAGTCTACATAGTTTTGTTTTTAAAACTATTTAAAAGTAGGCCTACATAGCCACTTATTTTCATAAGAGGTTAAAACAGTAATGAAATGTTTTCTTAAACTTATTAAATGCAACAAACTATACTGTATCTATATCCACAACTTTATACATGATATTATCATCATTTTATGGCTCAAATGGGTTTTTGCAGCCCCAGATTAAATGTATATTGGGTGGAGATGTAGAGATAGATATAGTAGATAGATTTTCACCTCATGCGTAAATGTAATAAAGCTGTCCATAATTCGGTTTTATACATGAGATAAGGTTTTATACTGACAAATACTGAATCTCAAGCAAGTTAATCTGAAAGTAACTGTATGGCCAGGAAATGTTGTTGAACTTTTCTTTATAAAAATCTGGATCTGGCTCTGACAACTAGGTCCAGATGTGTTGCCTGCTTCTTCCTCTTATTTTTTCTTTTTCTTTTTTTTTACAGACCTGTACGAAGGAACGAGCAATGAATCGGAAAAAATGCCAAATAGCCCGGAGCCTTCACAACCAGGTTGGAGATTGAGTGCTCACTATTTACACTGTGAAAGTCTTCACTAGTGCGCTGGTAATCCAAAAAGCGAGTTATTTCATGCCCTCATTGTTCACAACATGAAAACCAACAGGAGTAAGTGTACGTTGGATGTGTAGATGCAGAGACATAATGATAAACGCAGTGTGCAGCTGGAATGTCAAAGTGAAATATCTGTGTGTCCCATGTGTGGAAGCAAGATCAAGCACATGGAGGTCAAAGAGGACAGCGCTTCAAATTAAAACCACATGCACAGTCTATATTGTGTAAAAAAAAAAAAAATGCAAAGTCAGGCACTCTCCCTCTCCTCTGGGTTTATGTCATGCTTAAGTCGTTACTGCATCAACATCCTGTCTCTTTGCATTATGTGAACACAATGTCCATCAAGTACTTCATGGACATTGTGTTCAGGATTGTTTTTGTTTTTTGTCCTCAAATTAGTCTCACTGGACTAAATCACATTAAAATATAGGCCTGTGGATTTTCTGTTCTTCTTGAAATGATATTAAACAACTCTGATTGTTGACTTCCTTTACTAATGAGTTTAGTGTCTGGGCCTCACAGGCCTCTGTTTACCTCTCATTATTTTTTTTAAAAAAGTTCCGTCTTTCCATCCATATACAGTCACAGTCATGTAGTGTAGTTGTTTGGAAATTTCCCTTTTATCCTCTGGCAATGCCGAGTCTGACAGGGAAAATGAAAAGCTGTCTGCACCGAGGAAGCTTTGTGGGGGTTTGGACTCATAACTGATGGGGAAGGCTTGCAGAAAGGAGGGGCTGCATGGCAGCACACTGCATGGTTCTTTAGTGATGTTTTATCCTCAGCCCAAGCCAAAACTGAGCATGTGAGTCATATCTTGCCAGCAACTAATATGCTGACTGAAGTGGATCATATTAAGCGTGCTGTCATTAAAAACATTTAACTAATCTCACATGATGAAATGATACACCCACGAGCAATTTGACAAAAATCTAGATGATAAATGGATACAGACATATGTGAGTTTGTGCAAGGAAAACTCAGCCTGTTGTTTGATTCTTTTTTAGGGAAATCTTCAGGCTGTTCACTTTCCTTATACAGTGTGAACTCCAGTTTTCACTGTAATGTTGTTGTAAAAGGCTGGGTTACATCTTTTTATGTGGACTTGGACTGTAATATACGTTGCATACACTGACATCTGACTTTTTCAGGAAGTCACACTGAAGTTGAATTAGCAGCGTCGTACACGTCAGAAAATCAAAAAAAATAAAGCAGATTAAGAAAAAGCTGCACATGTCTTTACTGAATGAGACGTACAGTAGATTTACAGCTCCGTTTTGTTAAATAGGTTTTGACTTCTCAATCGCACCAGTGAGAAAACATTCCACTACTAGACCAAAACCGCCAACAATGACAAGCGCAGTATTTTTACTGCCTGTGCTGCCTTGTAATTGTGGGTTGCTGACAGGGACAGAGGTTTTTTGTCTAAACCTTTGCTCTGCACTACAGATGGAACTGACCCAGAGTCGGCGACCGGAGGCCCAGAAAGCACTGATATTGGTCTTCGAGATTATCAGATGGACGTGGCGAGACCTGCCTTGGAGGGGAAAAACATCATCATATGCCTCCCGACAGGAAGTGGTAAAACCAGAGTCGCAGTTTATATTACTAAAAAACATCTGGACGGCAGGAGGGCAAAGGGCCAGTCTGGGAAAGTAGTCGTCTTAGTGAACAAGGTACTTGCCGTTTGAACCTGACTTATGGCATTGCACTGTTGTGGTAACCTACTTCTGTCCTTTTCACAGCACAAGAAAACATTTTCTCTCACAGTCAGTTTGCACACGTGTGGGTCAACTCACTACAAACTACAAACCATGAGGTTTAGATTTCCTTCTCCACTTTGTTACTATTTGGCACACACGGCATGTGATTCACGCTGCACTGAAAAAGAGGTTATCCTGCTACAGAACTATTTAGTTGAGAAGTGGTTTTGTATGTGACTTAAATTGCACTGGAGTGTAATACCATGACTAGTTGTGAGTCTTCCCTGACCCTTATCCAGTGGAAAATTGGATATGTGCAGTTATTGTGGTCATGAATAATTGCTTTCTTAAATTATCACAAGCGTTGTAATATTGGAAACTATTTTTATTGGTAGCTACTTGTGTTTGTTAGCAGTTTTGACCTTTATTCATTCTAAAAAAACGCATTTTCGCTGGTGTTTTTCTTTTTCGCAGGTTCCTCTTGTCGAGCAGCATTATACCGCAGAGTTCCTTCCATTCCTGAAGCCCACGTACAAAGTGGAGAGGGTCAGTGGAGACTGTCAGCTCAAAATCTCTTTCACAGAGATTGTAAAGAGAAATGACATCATCATCTGCACGGCCCAGATTCTGGAAAACTATTTGGAGAGGTCTAACAAAGGAGAGGACGAAGGGGTGAACTTAAGTGGTATGTCTATACAGTGTCATTATAGAAAAGTGTCACGTGTCCACGAATGAGTTTAGTTTTTTTTGTAGCATCGGTAAACTTGACTGCAAAAGACATGTAAGCGCGGCTTCATAAAACCTTTAGCTAAAATCTGTCCAGGCCTAAACCACTAACGCTGACAAGCTTTGGAACCAAAAATACCACTCGGAGGACTCGTCTCCACAGCATCTCCCCTGATGTTACCTGACAGGATCTGTCAAAGTATTCCGGCTCTGCTGTTCACTCCTGTTGGCACTCACCACTCCAGGGTGGAATAGCCAACCTCAGTGGAACATATGCTGTTTGCTGAAACGCCTGAAAGCGCGTGCTTCCCCCCCCCCCTCCATCTCCTGGTTTCCAGGCCACACGTCTGTTCAAGCCATCAGCGTGTGGCTGATCAAATTCACATGAGAGCTTCTATCACCCACAGTACATCAAGCTGCCACTCTGCCGGCTCTTTTCCTCAAGGGACAAATTTGTATCACTCTGAGTGAACTTGTATATGTGAATGATTATAGTTCACGTATACCAGTTGCGTGCACTTGGGTGAAATGCAAAGAAGCTTGGGTTATTTTTGAAGAAGACGGTTTCTCATTTGATGTAATCGTGTGGCTTAAACTGTTGCGTCAAAGGTTCCTGGAAAAATACTGGTTTGTGAGAGAGGCTCTTTATGAAAGAGGTTCTTTCTTGCAAAGAAATGCTACGATCTGTGAAGGGAATCACCTCTAGTGTCTAGTAGTAATCTCGCTAAACAAAAGTTGTTGTGTTGGCTACACTCCCCATAAACATAAATGGCATTATATTCAAGCTTATGATTCAAAAATGACTTTGCACAGCATTAAATATGTATATTTTTTTATTGCTATGTCTTCTGTAGATCTGACGCTGATCGTAATAGATGAGTGTCATCACACGCAGAAGGGAGGCGTCTACAACCAAATAATGATGCGTTACCTGAAGCAAAAGCACAAGAACAGGACACTGCAGAAGGAGCAGAAGGAGACTGTGGCCCTTCCTCAGATACTGGGCCTGACTGCTTCACCGGGGGTCGGCGGAGCCACGAAAATACATAAAGCAGAGGAGCACATTCTGCGGGTAAAATAGAACACACTTGAATACACACAAAAATACACCTTGAAATAAACGCAACGTTAGGGGAGAAAAAAAGCTGTATGTTTATTACATTGTCTTACATTCAGCTTTCACCCAGCACCCAGTCCATGTGTCATGATACTATTCAGTTTCAGTTCCTCAATACCGTTCACCTGTATGACCCCGTTTCTCCACCCAATTCATCGAAGATCCTGTTTATCCTGCCCAGCTGGATCCAGTGCTTCACCCAAGCCTCACAAAGCCTCCAAAAAAAAGAAAAAAGAAATGAAAGCATCTATTTGGTTTTAACAAAGACATAGACATACAGTTGTTAAAAGCAAATAGACAAAGATGAATTATTTTGATTCAAAAACCAATACAAGTTTGTGTCTCTTTCATAGATTTGTGCAAACTTGGACGCTTCCAAAATCATGACGAGGAGCATTGGGGACTTTAAAAAGGAACCCAGGAAAGCGACTCTATCTGTTGAAGACAGAAAAGAGGTACATTTGTTTCACAGTCTTTTAATACGGTTGTTTTCCTTGTTTGAAGGAATGGCAGTAAGAGTCTTTTGTTTATTATATTTTCCAGGATCCCTTTGGTGATGTAATAAAGAAAATCATGAATACCATTCATATCCATGCCCAGCTGAGCCCCAGCTGTGACCTTGGTTCTCAGAATTATGAACAATGGATTGTTGATAAAGAGCGGAAAGGTACGGGTTACAGCATGCATCGTGATCCTCATCCTCAACTCCTTTTTTTTTCTTTCATTTTAGTAAAAAAAATTAAAAAAATGAATTGAAGCAACCTCAAATGTGTTCTGATCTAATTTTCAGCTGCAACAGGGGACGACCATAAAGTACGCGTTTGCGCCGAGCACCTTCGACAGTACAGCGAGGGCCTGAATCTCAGCAACACCATTCGCATGTGTGACGCTCTGAGTTTCCTGAATGAATACCACGAGAAGGAACTGAAGAGAAAAACAGCCCCAGACGAGGAGCAGATCATTCATATTACAGACACTGAAAGATTCCTCTTCAATCTGTTTAAAGGTATAGTGATGTTCTGCCACCCTGACCATGTATTACTGAGAAGTAATGGATTCATTAATGGAATCAGTAACTGCTAAACAACAAACCCAGCTCCTCTAAAGCTCACTATGTGATGTGTTTAACATGGATAGAAATGTCCCAGACTACATATTTATTGTCCAAGAGCAACAAACAAGAGTCAGACAGTTAATTATAACCGTGAGTGGACGTTGTCTTCTATCCTGCATTTGTGCCGAGCTTACCTGCTCGCTGTCACAGCACCTTCCCCCTGACAGACACCAGAGTGGTATCAAGTCACATTTCCGTCAACTGAAAATAATCATAATAATTTACCTCCGCTTTATTTGTCCTGCAGAGAACAAGGAAGAGCTGCAGAGGCTTGCAGAGAATCCACAGTATGAAAATGACAGCCTGTCAAAGCTGAGGAGTAAAATTCTACATGAGTTCAGCAGCAGGGAGGAGGCCCGGGGGATCATTTTCACCAAAACACGTCGCAGCGCTATTGCACTAAGTCATTGGATTCAGGAAAACCCCAAGTTTGCTGACATTGGTGTAAAAGCCTCGTATGTTATTGGAGGAGGAGACCAGAGTGTTGTTAAACCAATGACCCCTGTGAGTGCACACTGCTCAAATGATTCCACATTTGCCTCGAGCGTCCTGTGTACTTAAAGGGATAGTTCAGGTTTTTGGAAGTGCGGTTGTATGAGGTGCTGACACATTACTTACAGTGACTTTGTCATGTATGATGCCAAGTGCAATAATAGCTTTAGAATAATGTTTGCCAGGAGTTGTTAAGTCATTGCTTCATCCACCAGTTAGTTTATATTTTTTATAATCTTGTGACTTTGGAGTTTTAAAGCCTTTGTTTTTGCTTTACCTAACTGACCCAAACTTCCCAAACAAGCCCCCTTATCCCCGGTAGTGCAAAATGCAATATTTCTTCTATGGACTTCAACTTTGGCAAAGAATCACGATGGCCTTAATATTTTTGTGTGTGGAGCTCACAAAAATAGCTTGGCGAGTTGTAATGTTTACTCCTGGAGCTCCGTAAGCATCCGCAGCGATACATTAGCATGACGAGCAGCTAATTTGACCACTTGCTAGCTGACGGCGGTTTCTTCTGTGCAGACGTTTTCCACAACAGAGAGTGCAACAATGCTTAGTCATGGTTGATGGTGAAAAGATATGCCATGTTACTTCTGTCTTCAGGCCAAAATTTGAGTTACAGAATTCGAATATCTGGTAACGCGATGCACTAGCGTGATCCCGCGGCGCCACAGACTCAATTGGCACGGCGCATCGGAAAATGTGTGTCCTGTGTGAACACGGCATTAGACATTGAGCAGAACTATCTCGAACATACGCAGACCTAAGTTTTTCAACGGGCCTTTTATGAAGAGGCTATATATTGAGTTTCTCCTTCTGTCCCTGCTGGCAGCTACGTTATTAGCGAAGGAGAGTGTCTGGATCCCAGGCTGATTGACAGAAAAGGCTGAACACTTGGCAGCATGCTCAGGGAAATCAGTGTTGATGATGTCGTAATACCTTACACAACCACACTTGAAATAACCTGAACTATCCCTTTAAAATGCAGTGTATATGTAACCTTCCTATACCACAAATGTGTGTTGAACAGGCTGAGCAAAAGGAGGTGTTGAAAAGGTTCCACAAAGGTGACGTCAACTTGCTGGTTGCTACTACAGTAGCAGAGGAAGGTTTGGATATACCGGCCTGTAATTTTGTTATCCGCTATGGACATGTGACCAATGAGATCGCTATGATTCAGGTCAGTGATGTCATGCGGTCTATATCCATAAATGCTGAGTTATTTGAGTATTCCTTCTTTTGAACCATATCGACTCAGTTATTTTGTTTTGCAGGCTGAAGGCAGAGGGAGAGCTGAGGACAGCAGTTACACTTTGGTCGAGGTGAAGAACTCTGGTGTGGCTGAAAAGGAGTGTGTCAATGAGTACCGCAAAACCATGATGGACAAAGCCATTGACCTCATCAAAGCCTTAGATCAAGGGGACTATGAAAAACGGGTGCGTGTTGTGTCCGTGGAACTGTATTTACACACTGCTGTAAGACTCTTTTCTTCACAGGGATGTTCTCGTTTGTCCTTTGTCAGGTCCTGGAGTTTCAGATTCAGGCAATAATGGAAAAGAAAGTGAGAATGAAGAAGAAGAAGCAGAAAGACCTGAAGTCTCAGAAACCGTGTGACGTGAAGTTCAGCTGTAGGAGCTGCAGCAAATACGTCTGCAGTGGTGAAGACATCCAGATCATCGAAAACATGCATAGAGTCAATGTTACAACAGAGTTTAGGTGCAGTTTAAACTTTACTTTTACATTTTTCTGAAGTTTTCAAGTAAAATTAAAAAAAAGAGTGTATGTTATTAAGTGATTTTGCGCCGTTTCTTTCAGTGAACTATACATTCAGAGAGAAAACGCTGCTCCGCAAGAGGGACGTCTTGATTTTGAGGCCAATTTCTTCATTGCATGCAAGGACTGTGGGCAGGTAAATGTGTTTAGTTCAGAGAGAGAAATTGTGTTTTTGTCTAAGTCAGTGCAAAGGCCTACAACCCTAAATATCGTCTTTCCAGGAATGGGGCGTAATGATGCTGTACCGT
Organism: Solea solea; assembly: GCF_958295425.1. NCBI lineage: Eukaryota > Metazoa > Chordata > Actinopteri > Pleuronectiformes > Soleidae > Solea > Solea solea. The sequence goes on along the minus strand of NC_081135.1, from coordinate 26,716,961 downwards.
GGAATCGAGTGCCCCTGCCTCAATGTGAAAAACTTTGTGGTGACACTCGGTGGGAAGAAGAGGGAAAAATGCATCAAGTGGAGTGAGCTTCCCGTCATGTTTTCTGGCTTTGACTACGCCGAATATGCAAGCCGCATAGCAGAGAGCTCGGATGATGAAGTGACACAATGAACTGTCAACCGTCATTATCAAGGGAAAAGTCATGTCAGACTGTTAAAACACCGTGGCTGGAAACCCTCAAATGAAGCCACATGCCACTAACTTTAATAATCACAGATTTCTTTTTAAAAATGTGTAAAAAAAATAAAATAAAAAAAATAATGAGATTGTTGAGTAAATTGAGTAAATCAGCTTTGCCAAGGGCTTCATGTCTAGCAGCAACAACAGTGATGTTGTCAGTTACTTGTTTAAAACAGGTAGTTTGTGTCGAAACTGCTAATGCACAAATGGCAGTTATAATGTGGTTTGGTGTTGCGTATTTTAGGGAGCGGTCTCGGTTTGATTTTGGGTCTTGCATTAAAGTTCCTTTAAGGGCTGGAATTTTACAAAGGTAACATTTTACTCATGTGTTTACCTGAATGTGAGCGTCTGACCTTGCACTATGAAATAAAGAACATTTAAAGGTGAAATGCTGTAACACAGTGACATAGACAAGTGGGCATTGTTGTGATAGAATGAACTGGAAAATGAATAAACAAATTTCCTCTCAAACCTCTGAAGTCTCATGAGACGCGAGCCACTGATCGCCCCTTGGAGACCACCTGTCACCACACATGCAGACAAACAGATGCTGATGCGCCTCCATGAAATTCAACTGTTAGTGAGTCACAACTACTGAGCCGGACAGAGCTAAATATAGAAAAATGTGATTTTTTTTTTTTCTTTTGTCAACTAGTATGGAAAAGTGATCTGATTGTGTGGTGAAAGTATGTGGATCCTTGTTCTAATACCTTTCTACAGTTCTGACCAAAGACTCTTCTCTTATGAGCACTGGACTGATCATGAACAAGGAGACGTTAACAGTTGGGCATCCTCATGTCATTCTGCCTGTGAATCCCAGAGTTATGGTATCGGTATATCAAAGGTTTTGAAGAAAGGGGTCAGGTCAAGATGTCTGGCGCCTTCCTCTGCTGATACCAAGAGTCGACCATGGGGAAGGTTATAATGAGGAACACTCTGTAGACAAATGATAAGTGCCAGGGTTACACAGAGGCCTTCGTGATTTACCAGTTTCAGCTGGTCTTTACTGAGTTGTAAGGTTTGTGCTTAGGAATGTAAGATGCTAATTTAAAGAAGGCCCGAATGACTATACGTTTGTCTGTGGGTTCTCCTCTTCAGTTAAAGAGCAAGATCAATACAGAAAGAAAAGAATTTAGACATCCTGATCACCATTTTTTGCCATAATTGTAACATTGTATTGTGTCAACTAAAGGCAGATAATACCTATAAGTACATTTTATTTGTATAGCACCTTTCACAGATATGGAATCACATATCAATATAAGTAAAATACATAACATACAGACAGGGGTACTTTAAAAACAATAAAACAATAAAAAGCCTGTCTTGAAATGGGTTTTTGGGACCACAAGTGACATCTGGCCTGCTGACCTCTGTCAACTGCGGGTCGAGGTGTGAAGCTGTAGCAGGTCAGAGGCGTAAGGAGGTGCTTGACCATGCACTGGTTACCAGTGAAGGGAACCTGACCATGGGCCCATTTGTGTGTTATAAGCCTTGCAGCAGACGTGAGGCTATAAAAGCGTGAATAAGCATCTCCGGTTTCACCTTGGACACAAGGGGAAGAAACAGTTTTTTAATAACTGTTTAGAATGATGCTCCAAGGACATTGTTGAGTCAAAAATAACACCTATACTAGGCCTGGTCACTAAAATGAGTGGGTATAACTGGAATTTATAAACCGCAGCACTGTCCCATGTCGTAAAAAAGTAAGGCGGGTTAAATACAGTCATGACTAACAGGTAATGACTATGTTAGCATACAGAAAATGAACGTGCGTTGTAGTATTGCACCGAAAATAACACAGGAATTTGCATCGCCGCTAGTAATGAGGCAGAGGAAGAAGAAATGAGTGTAAATGGTCTGTATTTATATCACACTTTTGTAGTCTCGATGACCACTCAAAGCTGCTTTACGCTACACTTTTGGCATTCACCCATTCACGGCCATTCTCTCACACTTTCACGCAGTGCATTCTCTATCACTCATCTTTCATGGCCATTCACTCGCTGCCGGTTAAGCGTCTGTAGATAAGTGGAGCCGGGAATCAAACCCACAACCTTCAAGTTGAAAGACAACTCACTTCTGAACCTGACGAAAAACCTGCTTTCATTGCAGTCATTTTACCCAGGGACGGAATGTGAAGATCCAAGCTCTTAGGTTTTCAAGGGAGACTAGAGGAGGAGGAGGAGGAGGAGGAGGAGGAGGATGAAACCACAAACCCCATGAAAGAAGGAGAATATGTCATTTTGGACTGATAGTATATAAACATGCAGTTTTTACATTTGTAGATGCTTTGTGTTTTTACATTTCCCGTGTAGCTACAAACGTATTTAACCCTGTTATGATCATCATGATATTCAGGTTTTTATGGCTGTAAAAAAATGTTCAATGAGTGAGTGTTTCAGCCCCTTTTTCCAAGATAACTTTCACTTTAGATATCTGGCAGTTAATCAACCGTTTAGGAATCACGGTACTGACAAGCTGATGTCACTAACGTGTGCCGCTCTGGTGAATCTTGTCTGTGATTGGACATTCGCTCCGCGTACCGTAATGACAAGTATATGGGCGCAAAGCTCTATTTCTCTGCTTATCTCCATCCATCTTCTACCGCTTTATCCTAGCGGGATGCGGTGCCAATCTCAGCTGACATAGGGCGAGAGGCGGGGTCACACCCTGGACAGAACATCAGTGCATACTTTTATTTTTTTTTAAATGTTCTAGATATCACAAACGGACTAGGAGTGATGAGAAGTGCGCATGTGGGCGACGACTGGGTTGGTAACAGAAGGGTTAAACATGGTTTCAAATGACTAAAAAAATAAGCATGGGGGGGGGTGAATTTGCAATCTTGCCCAGGGCACCATATACTGTATGTCTAGGGCCAGCCCTGCCTTCATGTTCCCACAATAATGACTCCTTATTATAATGAACCCCCATCCCCTCTTCATTACCGTCTTTTCGAGAATCAACACTAAGTCTACACCTGGAAAACATCCAACTGGGAGTAGACTTTGTCTGCGTCCTCGCATGTTGTGGAGTGGATGACTTGTTGGATGACTCGCGCCCTCTGCGAGAAAGAAAAAAAAAAGCCACTTCCTAAATTGCAGCTGAAGTTGTGCGTTCTTGGAAAGTTGCAGGCTGTGCCGCTGACTTCAGGGTTTCATCTCTGTCTGGTGTCGGGCTCCACTCAGGAATGCAGCGGCAAGAATGAGAAGTCTGCTCCATGGTCTAAAGTAGGGAGAGGCTGACTTTTCTCATGTTTCCCCCCCCACCTACCTTTATAACTTTATTATAAGTTATAAAGTTCCGGGTGTTTTCACTGGAGAGTATGTTCACTCGGCTGCTTGTCAAAGAATCCACTGTAAACTCAACGTGTGAAGGATTAACCTACTGAAGTGCTGAGGATCCTCACTGCGACTGCATCTGCATCATGGTCAGTAATCAAGTCCGCTGCTCTTACGCTTCATCAGAGGGAGAAATTGTACTTTTACAAAAACAAACAAACGAGTATATATTTAAATGTATCTTTGATTTCTGTAGAGTTACTTTCAATTTAGGGTAAAAAAAAAAACAGATCAGTGAACTATTCATCAAAAAGGCTTCGGATTGTGTTATGTGGGATTAGTGACAATAATGTGTGTAACTTTCTTTGTGTCATCATTACAGGGCTGCAGCAAGGTGCTGTGGGGGGTTTTAGGGGCGGCTGTCGTCATCCTGTTAATAACAATCCCAGCAGTTTATTTCAGCAGTAAGTCAAAGCCCGGGCCTCTGTCTCTGTGTCTGTGCATGTGCATGTGTTTCAGTGTGAAGATCATCACACAAACCTGGGCAAACGCCATTTTTTTCCTTTTACTTCTGTTTTTATTTTTTTCTTGTGCATGATTGTTCTCAAATTCAGTTTTTATCACCCCCCCCCCCTCCATTTTTCTTTCCTTGTGTGAATGTGTTTCCTATTAGATTCGACAGTTCCACTTTCCTGTCGTGAAAAACATGTGGCAGAGCATTCAATCCTAATGTGATTGATGTTAATAGTTGGGGTCATAGTTGCATGCTGCTGGAAAGTTGCAGTTCAAATAGCGCCACCGTGTGGTGGAGGGTGACACAATTCAGATTCCACGGCTTAAAAAAGACTCTGTGTGATATTTGCCATTTGCGGAGGTGGAAAATGTACTGAAATATTGTACTCATTTAAAAGTAGCACAATTTTGATCAAATTTTACTTAGCCTCAAAATGTCCATCTGGACTTTAACCATAAAATTGCCAGAAAATGTCCTGTAACTAAATGCTTTTGCCCATTTCTCCCAGAATAACTTTCCAAATCTGGCAGTTATTTACAGTTAACAATTTAAAATAAAGAAAAAAGTTTGATTTAAAAAAACAAACAAAAACAAAACGCTGTGGTTGTACATGAACACCAAATTTTGCTTGTTAAATGTGAAATTTGAACAGTACAACACATATTTTAAATAACATTTGTTTGAGTCTTTGTTTAAATGTCCAAAAACAGGCCAAACATGTAAAGTTATAATGTATCAGTCAAAGTGGGTCAAAGGTAATTAATAATTAGTGAGTTCTCCTGTCTTCATCATTCACTGCCAGAGTTTCTGATGCATGATTTCTTTTTAACTCAAACATAGCGAAGTACAGTACTTCCAAAAAAACATAGTTTAAGTAAAAGTAAAATTACAAATTACAAGTACAAGTACACAAAAACCTACTCAATTACAGTAATGCGGTAATTTGTCATAATTCTTTATAATTTCAGAATCTGGTGCAGCCAAAAGGCCGTTCACACTTGACGACTACTTCAATGACACTATTAGGTGGAAATCCTACAATTTATACTGGATATCAGGTAACACCAGTGAAATCAACACTATTATGAGGCTACATAAAGTATAAATCATCATATTTGTATTTTTATTGTCCTTCTCATCCGCAGACAAGGAATATTTGCACAAGGCTAGAGATGGGAACATATTTCTCCACAACGCTGAAACAAAAGAGGAGTCACTGTATCTGAGCAATTCAACCTTTGTAATAAATACATCTTTACTTCTGATATTTTGTAAGCATCACTTTATCAATGTAGAATAAAAGTTGATACTTCTATTTTCCCTATAGTCCCAGGTGGAGGCCACAGATTACTTGCTGTCTGGTGATCATAAATACATTGCTTTTGAAAGCAACTTCACAGAGGTTGGGAAACTCTACATGAAGGTCACACACTTTGACTTTTCTAACTGCTTCAAATCTGACTTTGCACATATCTGCTTTCAACAGAAATGGAGACACTCATTCACGGCCTCATACTCTATCTACGACAGGGAGAGTTCGTAAGTCACTCTATTTTGTTTTCGTGCCATCACTATTTTAAGAAGCAGAAACTTTAGAACCTTACACTGGCAGAAACCTCAAAATGACAAGTAGGGATTGTTTTTCATCCGTCATTGCAGAACATTTGTTACACCTGTGAATCTTCCAACTGTTGTGCAGTACTTTGCCTGGGCACCAAAAGGACACAAATTTGTGAGTTTACACCATCCCTACGAACGTTCCCCTAAGGTTCTCCTAAGGTTAGTTACCACCAAACCAAAAATCAACATTTAGAAAACATTTCCCTAAGGTTCTTTTAAGTTTAGTTACAACCAAACCAAAAACTAACGTTCAGAGAATGTTCCCCTAAGGTTCTCCTAAGGTTAGTTACCACCAAACCAAAAATCAACATTTAGAAAACATTTCCCTAAGGTTCTTTTAAGTTTAGTTACAACCAAACCAAAAACTAACGTTCAGAGAATGTTCCCCTAAGGTTCTCCTAAGGTTAGTTACCACCAAACCAAAAACTAACATTCAGAGAACCTTTCCCAAACCAAAAACTAATGTTTAGAGAATGTTCCCTCATGGTTAGGTAGGAGCCTCATGTTCCCTAAACGTTGAGGGAACCAAAAAACGTTGAAACGTTCTCCTGTGGTTGCACCGTGGTTTCCACACAACGTTCCCGTTTGGTTGTATTTTGGTTATATTTTTTACACCTTAAAGAGAACGTACTGAGAACGTTGTCCAGAGGTTTGTCTGTATTTCAGTCAGCTTCGTACATTTTTTTTGACACCATGTAGCCATGTTTGCAGTTGTTAAATTCAGCTTTAGGTTCAAATTTAAGATTATATCTTATGTTTTACAGACAATTGTACATATGAACCACAAATTAATATATTTATTATTTGATTTGTATTTTTGGGTTGGTGAAATTAGTCATTTAATTAATATGAATTCCAGTCTCTTAGGCTAAAGAAATCCATTTTGCGGCTACTTCAACGTCAGTGCTTTGAAAACTTGCTTTGTTCGAGTGAGTAAGTGAGTGAGTGAGTGAGTGAGGCAGCAATGGGCTGAATACATTTGGCTGAATAAATAAATAAATCTCGCCACTGTTTAAAAAACGTGTCATGAAAGAAGTAAATGTTTAAATCCGAGTTTGGACTGTGTTTATGGTAAAGCCCTTTAAATACTATAATTTCGCAGGCTTACGTCTCAAACTATAACGTGTTTGTAAAACCCGACGTCACCGCTGACGCCGTGCAAGTGACGAACAACGGGAAAGAGAACGAGATCCTTAATGGCGTCCCTGACTGGGTGTATGAGGGTAAGTAATGTTCCCTATTTCAGACGTGTGCATGTTTGTGTAAGACAGTTAGAGTTACAGGTTGTTGTTTTTTTTCCTCATCTGACAATTTCAGAGGAAGTGTTTGCATCCAACGGGGCAATTTGGTGGTCGTCGAATGGAAAGTACTTGGCTTATCTAGAGTTGGATGATACACAAGTTCAGAAAGTGGAGTTCTCTTGGTATGGATCTGATCAATATCCACAAACATTGGCTATTCCATATCCAAAGGTGAGATTTTTATTCATCTTCCTCAAACATTAGATGCCGTTATTAACATTAACATCAACATTTTGCATCAATATGTTTTTTACGAGTTATATATCTTTCCATATTGACACAATTCTGTGAACTATCATCAACAATATTGTTATTATATAATTTTCATACCTTATACCTTTGTCACCATGTCAGCTGGGATTGGCACCAGCGCCCGCTGTGACATGTGGATGATAAAAGCAGTAGAAGGCGAATGAGTCATTTTTGTTGTGATTTTTTTTGTAGGCTGGATCGAGCCTTACAAAGGCGAAACTATTCGTGGTTGATACCACGAATCCGTCCCGCCGCTCACAGGTGTTTGCCCCGGCGTCCATTGCTTCTGGGTCTGTAGATTCCGATTTCCTCAGTTTACAGCATAACTTGACGTCACGCCACCTTTCAACGCAGATGCAAATACAGTGTTTCTCATGGTCTGCCTTATGTGAAAGCCTTGTCACTTTCTGTTGCCTTTACTCAGTGATCACATTTTGTGCTCAGTGACCTGGGTTACAGATGAACGCGTTGCTGTGCAGTGGCTCACGAGAAAGCAGAATCACTTGGTGGTACAGATCTATGACTTTGATGGAAGCAACTGGAAAGAACTGCAGGTATCTTTCATTTCTCTGCTCACTCGTATGGTTGGAAAATCTGAACGGGTCTCCGTGGAAATGATCTCAATAATCCACTGTCTACTTTATACAGAAGTTTGAGCAAACAAGCAAAACCGGCTGGGTCGGTCATGTAAGTTTCCAGAAGGTCACCACGTGCTGTGTAAGAAACCCATTCTCAGCGTTCGAGTTGCTGTGTGACATTAAAATATCTCTGTTTTTTCCCCAGTACATGCCTTTACCTGTGTTCTTTGCTGAGGACAAACTCAGTTTCTACAAAGTGATGAGTGACACTCGGGGATATAAGCACATTCATTATGTGAAAAATGTAAGTCTGTTCAGTTATAATTATGTGAACGTAAAACAGACATTTATAGTGTTTTTAGACTAATGGTGCTGTGGGTTTTTTAAAGGGCAAAGCAACTCCTATTACCTCTGGGAAGTGGGAAGTCATCTACATTTCCAAATTAACAAAAGATGCCATGTGAGTGATGGCACCATGCATTTAATACACTTTAAGGCATATTAGAAAATAAATACATGCACGTCTGACTAGTGTGATTTTCCTCTCCATAGATATTTTGTGAGCAATGAGTACGAAGGGATGCCAGTAAAAAGAAATCTTTACAAGTAAGTCGATATTTGTACCTGTGTGGTGGCTAAACTGATTTGTTTTCAGTATTTATATAATAGTATTTATTCATGGAGCCAAGAAAGACAAATAAAGATTTTAGCCAAAAGCTGATTGGGATTGAGAAATAACAGCTCAAGTCAAAATGCAAATTATTGTAAAAAAACAACAACAAAAAAACAGAATGATGTAAGTGACATGAGCTGCTGCTTGTTTGTTCATCAGGATGATGATCGGAAGCAGCTCTTCTGCCCCACAGTGTCTCACCTGTGACCTGCACGGTGACAGGTGTCAGTACAACTCTGCTTACTTCAGCCTTGACGCCTCTTATTACCGAATGGACTGCTACGGTCAGTTACCCCCCAACACCCCCTTCCTCTTCATCCTCTTCCTCCTCTTAAGCGGTGACTCATCTATGGTCAACGTGTGGGAATGAATCTATGATGTGCATCATCTGTGAACCATAATCTAAACAAAAAAAAAAAAAATGTCATGGTTCAAGTTGTTCAGGAGACCTGATGTGTATGTAATCAACGATTTGTAACGTCGAAACTAGAAGCTATGATTAAGCATGTGAACCTTCATATGTATTACTGGATAAGTGAGTGGAAGAGAACAATGTTTGAGAAGAAATCTGTACCTCAGTAATAATAATAATAACCCGTAAATCCAGAAGGAAATAAAAGAAAAAGTACGCAACCCCACAAATAAACACATAAAATAAATACGCACACAACCAAATAAATCAAAGACACAAGGACGAGTGTGCGGCCAGTAAATAATAATCACCACTGGGTGCAGGAGGTTGTACCATTAACATCAAGCTGTTTGGTCCTGACAAACAATGACTTGTGAAAGAACGGCAACCAGATTTTAGAACATTTTATATTCGAGCCACAAAAGGAATGTTTTAATTTTTTCAAACATTACAGAGCGTCACTTATCCACTGAGTGTGGGAAGGAGGGTGGGGACTCTTCCAGTGCATCAGAATGACTTGTCCAAAAAGGCCAATTAAAGGAATACTTCATCAATTTGCATTTAGCTTTGTATTACTAGAATAGGGGTAGTATTTTTGAAAAATTGTGCTTCCCAACCTTAGTTTCCCCTGAGTTGAGAAATATCTTCATTCTTTTCTCTGTTACGTGCCCACCAGTGACACTTAGCAAAGATGGCGGACATTGTTTACATTCTGGGAATGAGGTCCCGTCCCCCTACGAGTGGGTCTAAAAAGTGTGGGATTAGTATTAGGGAAACCAGAGAAATGTTTTTGAACACAATCTCAGATATGCAAGTATTGGAAAAAGTGGGTCTTTAATCTAATCTACTAGATCAGACAAAAAATGTTCAGCCTATGTTGTTTATCTCTGTTTTGCTAGGACCTGGATTGCCCCTCTACACGCTCATGGACAACAGGGGGCCAGGTGCACGTACGTATACACACAATTCGTTTCAAAGTGTCATGAACTAACCCTAAAGCAGCTGAATTATTCACCACAGTGGCGTCATTTAGGTCATAATGTCATAACATGTGTTATTAATCACATAACTGTATATACGTACAGTATATCATAACTGCCTTATAATAAGAAAGACCTAACTCAACGTTCTCCAGATTAGATTAAGTCCTGCCTGTAAAAGGGAACATTGTACCGTACTATTATACTGTGGCTGTTGTTCACTTACTTGTCTCACAGAAATCTCCACCCTTGAAGACAACAAGAACCTGGAAAATATTCTCTCTGAATTCCAAATGCCTAAAATGGAGTACGGCACACTCAAGGTTGCCGGATTTGGTGAGACGCCGTCTGTTTTTATGGTACCATTCAGAAATGTTTGAGCACATTCCGCTAAATCCTTCTTTAAAGTGTGATGTGTTGTCTTTTATATTGAAAAGTTAACCCCCTGCCAGTGATCACTGGATACTAATTTGGCTTAACTGCGTTACAAACTGCCTTTGTCTCAATTTGACATTTGCTAACTTCAATTATTCTTTCCCGACAGATCTGTGGTATCAGATGATGTTGCCGCCAAATTTTAAGAGATCTAAAAAATACCCTCTTCTCATTGATGTGTGAGTGGAGGGCCCTGCACTGTTTCCACTGTCATTATAATTCAGTGAATGACATATATTTGCCAATGTGCTGATCAATGCTGTCCTGTGCAGTTATGGTGGCCCCTGTAGTCAGAGGGTTGGCTATAAATTCAAGCTGAACTGGGGCACGTCGCTCTCCAGCTCACATGGGATCATCATTGCCAGCTTTGACGGAAGGGGAAGCGGTTACCAGGGCGACGAAATAATGCACGCAATCTACAGGCGCCTCGGCACGTTTGAAGTGGAAGATCAGATCGCTGCTGTGAGGTGATGATGTCTGATGACTGTGTCACCTCTGTGACATCACACCATTCACAAATTATGTAATATAAAAAATCAATTAATAATTGTTTTGTTTTTTTGTTACAGGAAATTCATTGACATGGGTTTTATTGACCAAGACAGAATAGCAATATGGGGCTGGGTGAGTTGTACGTTGTCTTGTTGACCACTTTGTTATATCTTGTGCCCTTTGTATTTACTACATTTCTTCAATTCTGATCTTTAGTCATACGGTGGTTATGTTTCCTCAATGGCCTTGGGAGCTGGAACTGGACTTTTCAAATGTGGAATAGCAGTGGCGCCAGTAGCTAAGTGGGAATATTATGGTGAGCGAACACGTGTTTATTTGTATTGTCTATTCTAAGAGTGCCGTATTCCCACCTTGACATAATTACCATTTAAGGGTGTAATCCAGGGACATCCTGGAAAACCTGTTTTAGCAGGCTACATTTTGAATTCAAAAGTCCAAGCCCCTTTCTTCAGACTTCCCTCTGAAGCCACGCCTCCAGAGCACAGGAACACGCAATGAACACAAATTCATGATTCTGTACATTTCGGTGACTTTTGTGTACATCTGGATACTTTTTTGACAACATGAAGATGAAAAACAACAAATACTCACACGTTCACAAAGACATTAAGTTAACCTAGCTATCCAGTAGAAACAGCGCCACTTTCCACCTTTCCACTGACATTTCAGCTATCTGTACCATTAGTACTATTTTCACACATGTAAACAGATTTTGATCTGCGTAAACTCAGCTGACTTTCCCTTTTAGGACTCAAATCTATGTTAAAATGGTATGAAACCTTTTGTTTTGCACTGTATGTTTGTCTCACGTGCACTGTAGAACTGTAAGTGTTGCTTTTCCTTGCAGACGCCGTGTACACTGAACGCTACATGGGCACTCCCTCCGAAAATTCCGACGCTTACACAGTAAAGACCATCCAAGCTCTATGACAATGATCCTAAATAACAACATCACACACATCTCTTATCATTGACTGTACATTACATTTTTTTTTTTTTTATACGACAGAATTCTACAGTGACAGCCAGAGCAAGGAATTTCAAAACTGTCGACTATCTACTGGTTCATGGCACAGCGGACGGTACGTTTCATCTTTTTTTAATTCTTATAGAAAAAAAACCCCATGTGGGGGCCCTGTTTCTCATCAGTGCACCAGGTAACAGAGTGACGCCTTGAACAAATACACTCTGTTTGCCCTGGAAACTTGAGCTCTGATGTTCAGTCACGTAGTGAAACACTGTCTTTCCTGTAGACAATGTCCATTTCCAGCAGGCAGCGCAGATCTCCAAAGCTCTAGTGGATGCGGGGGTGGACTTTGAGACAATGGTAAATATTGGCTCAGGAAAGTGGAAGTGACATTGACCTTGATGGTCTCTATTGAATGAAGGTGTCCATTTGCATCATATAAATTATTATTAGAGAAAGTATGTATGAATTAGACTTGTGCATAGCTTAATCCTGTGACATGAAAGTGTTTTGTGTGCACTGATACTACAACTGTGGTGTTCATTTCAGTGGTACACGGACAAGAACCATGCTCTCAGCGGATCAGCCTTCCGTCATATATACACCCTCATGAGTCACTTCTTGCAAAAATGCCTCGTTAATCCCAAATTGATGTGAATGCATTTATATTGAACATTACCACTGTATTTTTTTGTTCTCTGATGTGTTTTTCCGTCTCCCTCATATTCTTAAAATGTCAGGTCGAACAATTAGTAGACGTGTTTGTTTTTGTTTTACGTGAAATGAATATCCAGTTGCTTGTACAAATTAGTATTTTGTGTTTTATGTGGAATGGGAGAATTGTCTTGAAAATAGGCCAATTTTTAATAGCATTTAACATTTGTTGTTGTCGTGAAGTAGTATCGTGTGTTTTGCATTAATGTTGTAATGAAGGTAAAATAAACTTGTATTGTTATTGTATTATTGTGTCTCTTGTAAGTTTAGTATATTTTCAGTCAGCCTTTAAAAAAGTTAACATTATACACTGAATAATAGTCAGAATAATGAGAAGTACATTTTTCAGAATATGTATACATATATACACACACCAATATTAAGGCTTAGTTGCCTAATATTTTGTCACTTTTAACTTTTTAAGCAGGAAAATCTGAAGAATGTTTAAAACAAATCTTATATATGTATACATGTATATATATGTATATCTATATATGTATACATGTATATATGTATATGTATATATATATACATATATAAATACGTATACAAATATATATATACATATATATGTAAACATATGTATATATATTAATATTAAGGCTTAGTTCCCTAATATTTTGTCACTTATGTTTTTAAAAATCTTATATATGTATGTATGCATTCAATCCTATTGTAAAAAAATAAACATTAGTTGAATACATAAATGATCTATATTACAGAATCAGATCCTCAATTAGTCAACAATAAATGTATTACAATTTGTTTTTCTATGGTCATGAAACATTCATATAAAACCATCAACTTTAAAGGGTTAGGGTTAGAAAATATTGGATATTAGATATTCCAGTCTCTAACAGAAAAAGCAAATAACCAAAAATAAGTCAATAATAAGCTTTTATTGCATGTGACGTGAGAGGCAGTCGTTCAAACACATGCAGGTTCTGGATTTATTTGTCAGGGTAAAGGTCATGTTTGATAGTGACACCTAAAGTAGCAGCTTTTACTGAGATGTTAGTACTTATTGTTAAGTCAAATACGCTCAGTGGAGTGAGACGGAAGCTGACTAATGGGTCGAGAGAAACGGAGGACATGCTGAGGTTTGTGTGACGAGCGAATCACCTGAGAGAATTCTCCCCAGCTCCTCTATATAAGAGTGAGCGCGTCCAAAGGGGGACCATGAAACAGCTGCAGAAGCAAAGACAGAAGAAGGGCAGCGGTCAATTTATACTCCTGATTCTAACACTTGAGGAGCACAGGTAAGAATTTTTATACTTTCAAATAAAAATCTAGAATATTCTGTGAACCTTTATTCTAATATTCTTTAGTGAAATTGCCTCCCAATGTTTCTGCTCATGTTTCAGAGGCTGAGATGATGGAAAGCGCCCACACTTTGGCAGCACTCCTGCTTCTCATCATCATCCAGAGCAGCTGGCAGGTGCCCGACCAGGACACTGATCGAAACTCCCTGTAAGATCAACTTTCTTCTTTTTCTCATGGGCTCACTGATCACACGATTCTTAGCTGGAGAACATGAATGCAAAATGACAAGATTCACGTTTTATTTGTGAAAAGCAAAGAGATCTTAACTGTTCCTCTTCTTATTCTTCTTATTTTTATTATCATCATCAACCATGCCACTTTCATGTCATTTTGGCTGAAATTCATTTTGTGAAATCGTCATTATTTGCAGTGTAATTTCATTAAGTAAGGTTTGTTTCAGCAAAGGTCTAAGGAAAAAAATCTAAGGAATAAGGAAATGTAGAATTTCTTAGTGTAATCTGTGAGTCCAATCCATCTGTGAGAATTTACAGATACAACTGCCAATTATGAACAGTATGATTAGTAGATGATGCAGGATGAACAGCGGTGGAGTGAGTTAAAACAGACGGAAAGAAGCAGCAGATACAGGCATTTTAAAAACACACGTGACAGGAAGTGAAGGTTTCAAAGAGAAAGTGTTTCCTGCGCTGACTTCTTTCATATCATGCGTTTTCTTTTCTTTTTTTCAGGTCACTGAACGAGAACTCCTTAACTGAACCACTTGTGTTCCCAAACATGAAGAGACACTCGGAGGGAACATTTTCCAACGATTACAGTAAATACCTGGAGACGAGAAGAGCTCAAGATTTTGTACAGTGGCTCAAGAATTCAAAAAGGAATGGGTGAGTGTTTGATTTTTAAATGTCCAAAACACCGGTGTCATTTCGAATATCATTCTGCCCTTGTGCTCAGTCGTCTTACTACATTTGCTTCTGCAGGAGTTTATTGAGACGTCACGCAGACGGCACCTACACCAGCGATGTGAGCTCCTACCTGCAGGACCAGGCAGCCAAGGAGTTTGTGTCCTGGCTGAAGACGGGCCGGGGCAGAAGAGACTAGACTCAGTAATGCAACAGTGACTCTGTGGCCATTCTATGTTTCACAGTGTGTACGAGCCTTTTTCTTGGTCATGCTATTAAATTCCCGTGATAAGAAGCGATGTCGGCCTTCGGTGGTTGAGGGGAAATGTTTGTCAAAATGGAAAAAAACACGACAGTATGTTTGAAATTGTGTCGTAAATGCTGGGTGAATTTATTTCATCAAGCATTCACATCATGATTCTTTTCTTTTTTTTAAAGATTTCACATTTTGATTTTTTATTATCCTTCTCATCTGAACTTAAAACTAAAAAATATCCATATATAAAATTCCCATTATTGATTTGAATTGCTAGTTTGACAGAACTTCTGTAGATAGTCTAGATACCTTTTCTTAATATTCAGAAAAATCACATTTAGTTTTCAATAAAGAAATGTGTACAATGATGAGTTCCCTCTTGGTTTGACATGGAGCGTCTACATCTGAGAAAAGACTTAGATTCGAACACTTAAAATAAATAAATAAGAATAACACTGTTAGTTATAGTAAGTTCAATAAACTATTATTATTATTATTATTATTATTATTATTATTATTATTATTATTATTAATGGTGTTAAAAACAACCATTGGAAATTCCGTCAGTTCTCTTAATCCTCCCATTTAAGTCCTTTGGGGGATGTGTTCTTTTAAAAAATACTACCTGGCAACAAGATGGGGTGTCACCTGTCAGCTGTTCACTGGAGAAGAATTTCCCAGTGACGCTCTGACAGCTCAACAAGGAGGGAAGGCTAAGCTAAATGAGAGGATATTATGTCATTCCAGTTGGACTCAGTGGCGGCGACGACTGGGTCGACACACTTGAGATCCTCCTGGCACTGTAAACAATAATCCACATGAGCCAGCAGCTTGACATGCCGAGGGATGTTCCACATCTCTAAGCTGTCATCTGTAGAACATCAAAACCATCTGTTGATTTAAAAAAAAAAGAAAAAAAAAAAAAGAAAATGCTCAGCACGCTCCAGTTCAGGCCAAAAATCTCAAAGGCTTGCTTATGAATCTGCATGGCAACACTGATCTCCGTGGGATTGTTATAGAGAGATCTCTGAATCACACTAATAATCATTCAATTATGAGTTTAGTTTAGTGAGTAAAGCCGTGAGAAGTTGGGTGACCCCACAGAAATAAATGTGCCTTGTGTAATGATTCAAACAAGTGTTTAAATCAAATTAGGCTTCAAATTGCGTCAAATTGTTTGTCAGACGTGCCCTCTCTCTCTCTCTCCCTCTTTCTCTGCGGTTTTTGTTTCCTCATTTAAAGAAAAAATTTAAATTAAAGTAAGTTCAGCCACTTGTTTTCATCATGTCAAACTTTGGCAGTTGAAGATTTACTGTGTGAAAACAACAAGAGAGACAAGAGTGCTCGTAAGTATTTATTACATTCGGATAACACTGACAATTCAGCCTCTTCAGAGGAGTTTTTGAATCATTTAGGGGTAAAATGGCTTCATGATATCGCTTATTAATTTTTACAATATTCTTGATATCCATGTTTACATTAACAAACTTAAGTAATAACTTACTCAAAGTGTCTGTTAGGCTACAATATATTCTGCAGCAATTATTTAATTACACAAACATACAAATACTTAATTTCTCATGTAAATATGTATTGGAATATTGATATTTTTACCTAAAAAGTTTTTAAGTATTTGTTTTTGAACAGATGTACATAATACTGTTCTTTGTAAATACTTTAAAGCATGTAATCTTTTGCTACTTATGGGTTGCAAGGCAAAATTTTAAAGCTGTC
Source organism: Solea solea (assembly GCF_958295425.1). NCBI lineage: Eukaryota > Metazoa > Chordata > Actinopteri > Pleuronectiformes > Soleidae > Solea > Solea solea. Next base: position 26,700,305 of record NC_081135.1, on the reverse strand, counting down.
ACATGAGAAAAAGGTGCATTATGCAGGGTTTTCCATGCACATCCATGTGTGACTTTTCAGATTATTATATGAATAAAGGATCCAATGGAATGATAATCTCAAAATGCAAGGTTTACAGCAATACAATAAAACAACATGTAGACGACTTGAAATCAAGGCTGAATACTCTTGGCTTTCCATTTTTACAGTTTACATTTAGTGTCGCACTACATTGTACACAGAAGGACAAACTGAAAGCGCAGACAAGACTGTTTGAGACACATAAGATACCACACACATTTACAAAAAACTGATTTGTAGGATTTATAATCCACACCGCACAATGTAGATTTGGTGATAAACACACAGACGTGACAGCAACAGAGACTCACAACATCGTCCTTCATCTTTCTCTCATTTCATGCGGAACATCTTGTTTCAAACAGGGGTGTCAAACTCAAATGACCTGGGGGGGACAATGAGTGTCTAATCTGGCCAGTAGGAGGCCGGTCTAGAGAATTTAAGAGATTAACGAGGATATCTCACCGATTTCAAAGTAAAAGTGTTTGTTTTGATATTGAATGAGGTATACTTCACAATAAAAACATCACAATCTGTAAATATCAAGAACAGAAATAAGTCTAACATTTACTAAATAATAATGTGGACAACTGTAACTGAATCACCAAACAAGAATATAAATATAAATATATATATATATATATAAATATGCATATATATACATACACATACATATATATATACACACGTGTATATATATATATATAAATATGCATATATATACATACACATACATATATACACACACGTATATATATATATATATATATATATATATATACATACATACACACACATATATATATACACACATACATACACATATATACACACGTGTATGTATATATATATATATATATATATATAAATAATTGTAATACATTTAATCACGCTCTGATTACAACGACATGTCATAATTATCACTATTATAAAAATATTGCCACACCTGGCGGGCAGCTGTGCTTCAGCTCATAACATGATTTTCAATGGTGGTCCACGTGAGTTTGACACCCCTGCAAAGCACATAATACATATTACTGTGTGTAAAAATACTGTATTACAAGAATTAAATACTGATTTTTAATATTTCCCTCCATTAAAGGGAGGTAAAAAAAAACAAAAAAAACATTATATAGCGTCACCCACTCCTCAGTGTCAAATTTGAATATACTGTCTGTTGTATTATTATATTGTATAAAGTATTCTGAATCCCCCTGCACAGACAAAACATGTAGGTGCTGATCATTCACAGGAACCATCACACTTAGCACAATGACATTAGCCTATGGCTTCATCAGGATCACTTAATTAGACAAGTGTTCACAGCTGAGCTAAATAACAGATCACATGACCAATCACAAAATCCTTTTTGTTGGCAACACCTGTGTCGAAAACATTCTGTCTAAGCAGTATGCATTAATATAATTTCGCTCACAACATTTTGTAGAACAAATGGTCACACAAACACAAATTGGACTCATGCTATGACAAGAATAATAAACAATAAATCATACCGACTGTTCCACTGGATCACAGGGGGGGGGAGTTGCTCATGTCTCCCTAATTAGTCCAATTTGCCTCAGTCAGTAGATTTTTGTTTTTCCTTGTCACAGCATACACATGATGGATTAACCCTTGAAACCAGACGTAGATTTTTTCAAAACATTGTGTAATGGAATCATTTTTGGGAATATTAATGCATACTGTTTGTTTCATGGGTTTACATATTGTTTGCTAGGCAGGCCACACGGTTGTTATAGTGGTTAGCTCTCTTGCTCTCTTGGGTTTCCTCCCACAGTCCAAAAACATGCAGATTTGGGGATTAGGACACTCTAAATTGACCCCCCCGTGACCCTCATGTGAATAAAGTGGTAGAAGATGAGTGAGTGAGGGAGGGAGTGTTACCCAGGTGTTGCTGTGATTGGTCATGTGATCTGTTATTTAGCTCAGCTGTAAACACTTGCCCAAACGAGCTGATTGGACGCCACAGGTGAAACGTGAAATGTTGTTCACTCATGAATTAAAAAGTAATTTTACAGTGTGGTGGTTTATCACTGTTATACTTATATAACAGTGTATATATGTATATGTGTATATATATATATATATATATATATATATATATATGTATATATAAAAACATGTTACTGATCTGTATAAGCACTGCATTGGTAGGTTTTTCCTTTGCAGTCTCAGGCTATAACTTCATTTATGAACATAAGAGTAACATTGATTGTCTTTCCCCAATTCCATCTCTTGAAATTATATTCCAGCAACACAAGACAATTAATGTCTCATATCAAGACACGTGGAACTAACTAACATAAACGCTGGGTTAAGTGCAGTATATTCTCCTTCTGTGCGTTAAATAGATATAGATGGACATATTTAAAATACAGACCTTTATTATAAAACTGTGTAATGCCTCTCAGACAGATCCCTGTAAATTTATAGCCACAAATACATTTAAAGCATATGTCAATAGACCAAGATGCTAAAGTTATGATGAGAAAATGCGAGCCAACCTTGTGGATAATTACTAAATAAATGTCCTTACTGAAATGTTCACCAAAGCTTATTAGTGGGCACACATTTATTTATTTTTTTAGTTTCTTAATTGGTAGATTTTTTTTATGAACTTCTAATTACCAATATTATTCCTGGTCATCTCTGCCAGCACTAACCATATGTAGGTTTGCTGTGTCTTTAACAGTTCAAAAGATCCTATCTTACCATAATCTGCAAGATTCTTGGTCTGCCCTCAACACAGACCGAGAATTCACAGAAAAGAACTGTTGGCATTCCATGTATTTCCAAAGGAGCCTTTTGACATTTCATCTGTGATGTTGATGACGGGTAATCCTCTGTGGAAAAAAAGACGAAACAATTTAAAATGTACTGTACATTTTAAAGCAGATAATTTACTCTTAAAATGTGTAGTGTAACATACTTGTACCCGTCTAACGGCATTTGTTCTACTCCCTCATCTTCTGCCAGTATACTCTGCTCCTCCTCCTCCTGGAGAATTAATTAAAAAAAACAGAAAAACAGTTAAATAGAATCCACTCCAACTTTATTTATAAAGCACATTTAAAACAACAGAGTTGCACCAAAGTGCAGTAGTGTAAAGTCTGTACGTACATAGTACGTGCATGAGAACACCCACAAAACAACATGAATAAAAGTTCAACTCGCACTGTGGTAAAAGCTAATGGAAACAAATGTGTCTTTAAAAAGAGATTTAAAAACAGGAAGAGAAGAAGCCTGTGCCTAACAGTTAAAGGCAACTTATTCCAGAGCTGTGACTGCAAACGCCCAATCCCCTCTGAGCTTCAGCCCGGTCTTAGGGGCAACCAAGGGCCTGAGAGGGAACATAATGGCTGAAGCAGATCAGAGAGGTAGGGTGGTGGAGCCCAGACCATTCAGACATTTATATACAATTAAAATAATTAATAAGTGTCTGTGGGCTCCAGTTGAAATGTTTCATGAGAGCCGCACCTCTTCAGCATCCTCAAGCTTCTTCTTCTTGCTCTCTGGCATGAGGTCGTCCAGCCAGCTCAGCTCTCTCTTGGTGAAGACGCAGTCCATCAACTTCCTGATGAACACGAGAGCTAAGACCTGCAGGGTTGACACACAACAGCTGATTCCACAAATATCACACGTGGTCATGAGAAAGCAGATTGGGTTATACTTATTTAAATGGAAAACAGACTGAGATATGGGAGAACACTTGGTTGTAGAAGGATAAGAGTGTCTTTTTTGATGACACTAATTATTATGGAGATGATGTTCTCTACTACATGTGTTATGAGGCCGAATTTAAATATAAATTATTGTTCATATCGATGTCAGAGAACATTTAGAAAAGGGAACTAATGAAGAGATATGTAAACGATCGCGACCATGACATTATAATTAATCGTTTACAATATTTAGAGCCCGCACGCATCACAGCATAGACGGGCAGAATACCTGTACTCGCACACGCTGAACTGTCAACTGTCTAATGAAAGGTGTTCAGGTTGTGCAAATGGGTGTGCAGATGGTGTAATTGGACTATTTACACACCATCATCGGGAAGACGATGGCAGCCCTGGAGGTCTTGATGACCCAGAGCAGAACCAAACAGCTGAGCTGAATGATGGTGAACAGGTGCACCTTCCTCAGGGGCACATGTCGGAGATAGATGAAGTCTGGCTGGTGCTTGGCCGGCATGCAGTACAGTGTCAGACGGTCAAAGAACTGGAGAGGACAAATTATGAGACAACACATTTTTTTACACCTGGGTAAAATGTTTCTTAAGCGTGACAACATTATGTTTGCAAGGAAGCTCATTTTTTTTTTACCAATAATCTCTTAATAACACTCTCTTCTTGATGACGGTATTGACCGTTTGCAGGAGAAAGTCTAACATCTAGCAACATTGAAGTAAAAGTTGCCCCGTGTTTGCTGGATGTGTAACAACAAAAAGACAGAATGGTCTGATATTTTTGTCTCGTCTAATTATAATTTTAAAACCAATAATAGATAAATCAAAAAATGAAGGGAAATGAGAAGTAAACAGGGCAATTAAATAACAGTCAGGTGTTCTATAAATGCTGAGAACACACTAGTGGCCAATTAACACTTCATATCTGGGCAGCCAGACAATATGGAGGCGATCCCCCATCGTGGCTTTGTGGGAATTAACAGTCCACACAGATTATCTGGGAGACGAGTCGACAAATTAACAAAACCAGATCTCCATTTAATCTTAATCGAACAAACACTCACAAAACATACATATATATTCATACAGTCCTGAAGTGTTTAATTACCACATTTTAAATGTGGTGATGTGTTCATGCATGAATGGCGTGAGCATTAAAACAGAAAGCTTTGCTGTCAACAGTCACGCGTAACATAACAAAGGCATTCATAATAAATGTCAAATGAGACGAGCGTTGCTTTGCTTCATGTAGTGATACAGAGTAATTACCTGGAATAATTTACCTGAATTCCTCGCAGAGAAGACGCTCCCATGTAAAGGAACACTCCATACAACACAGGCATAGGGATGAACTGGGACAAAATTAAAGGCAGTGTCAGTAACACCATTATACACGTCATTAATGGCTGTATTTCAGTCATCCTAAGAAAGAATTGTAGTGCAATTACAGAAGGGAATTTTGTAACACTGTACCTTACAGTGCGGCAACATTATGGTGATAGTATATAATATGGTGATAGTAATAGGAAATAAGCAAAGTAGTGTTATTCCCATTGTAATCACCAAGTACAAACTTGGTGACAAAAATGTGGGACATATGGAAGGATGAGTTGTGATGAATATCAATTTTAATTCACAAACCTGAACAAATTTCCCATTATTGTCTTTACCAAGCAATTACTTGGATGTCATTTTGGAAATAACATTGTATTATTGTAATATTGTGTCATTTTCACCACACTACTGACTAAGATTACTAAATTTCTTTAGAGATAGGGCTGCAACTAAACAATTATTTTCATAATCAGTCAATCTGTTGATTATTTTCTTGATTGATCAAGCACTTGATAATGTTGAAAAATGTTTATCGCTGTTTTCCATACTTCAAAATGATGTTCTCAAATGTCTTATTTTGTCCACAAACCAAAACTGATCAGTTTTAATGATTTTAATGAATTATTTTTTTATATGGAGCAAGGAACCCAGACAATATTCACATTTAATAAGCTAAAAACATCTTTTTGTAATGAGGTTGCTCCAATTATTTAGTTTTTATTCAGTAATCGATTCACAGTTGATTCATCAATTAATCATTGCTGCCCTAATTAGTAATACGGTGGTTACTTATTACAAAATCATTGCCATAGTATTGCCATGTTCTTACTGTATTGTAAAATAAAGTGTTACCAGCTCACAAAATCAATAAGAATAACTATATTATACAGAGTGTGACTGACCTTCAGCACAGATGTCATAAAGACAGAGCAGCCCATCAGAGTGAAGATCATGAGGCCAGTGAAGCGTTGCTCTCTGATGCCGAGGAACTTGGGCTGCTCACCGGGCGCTGAGCACTCGGACTCGAGCTTTAGGCTGTTGACGTGGCTGATGGAGAGGACAGTGGCTGCCACGAACCACGGCAAACCCATCAAGGAGCACACACCAAGCATCACCCCCACCACGAACAGATCCAGGTGGTACCCACAGCCTTTCTGAACGGGGGGGCAAGGACCAGCACGTGAAGCGGAAGTTGTACTTTTAGCACACAAGTCTTTTTGCAAATGTGAACAGTACCTTGAGCTTGTGCTCCTTCCTGTTGATGATGACAGCAGTGATCTGCTGGTCCATGAAAATGAGAATGGTGCAAAGTAGAGCCGGTATCAATGTGACGACTGCCGTCCACCAGGGGTTGCGCCCCAGCGGGTTGATGAACCAACCTCGATCATCCCTAGTTGGCTTATAAAAAACATTATTGTAACTGTTTTGTGACAAATAATAGCTTGTTTTTCATTAAATCTTAGGTAAAAAAAAAAAAAATCCTTACCTTAAACACACTGGGAACATTAAGCTTTGGAGAGGGAATCCCTAAGGTGTAGTCGACTAAGACCATAGTAACGATGGTGAAGACAACAGCAAAGTCACTAATGACGGCCCTCACCTGATAGAGATTAAACATATTAATGTCGTATCTCTTTTTGCCCATGTAAACAAGCATTGCAGGAAAATACTCTGTTTTTCCTTTTATTATGCAGTACCCACATTTGACCAATAGAGTGTACCACTGTACCATGCTCCACATCCAACACTCCCACACAGCACAGAGAAAGAGAGACACACACATACAGCACACAAGATAACTTAAGATGCACACAATACCTTTGTGGGAAAGTAATTGCTGAACCTGAACTCCTTTAGGAAGGCGGACATGAAGACAGTGGAAAAGAAGAGAATAACACACCAGAAGAGGACATCGGGAACATAGGGCCCATGTGGGCCACAGGCGCTGCCCACAAACTCGCCTCGCTTCTCAATGCAGTCCTATGAACAATGTGTAGAGGGTAATAATGAAACATCTTCATGTGATGAACAACTCAGCAACATCCATGCCAGTTAAAAAAGAAAAGTGCCATTAGGGTGATTTATAATATGCGATCCAATATAAGCCAACCCACATGCACGTCATCCCCTCTTTTCAGTTTCCTTTGAATGATTTTTACATCATGAATTTGTTTTTACCTTTAAACAGAATTTCTCATTAGCCGTACCTTGACCTCCAGCGCCTCCCAGTAGATTTCTGAGGGAGTGACGTTGTTGAGCTCCCAGAACTTCATGGTGCCATTGTTGAGGTCAGAAGGCTCAACACAAGAGCATCTGTGGAGACACAGGAACATCTGGGTGAATAAATAATCCCTCATCTGTCAGGGATTTCATGCACGTCCAAAAAATGTTTTATTTTGTCATTTAATATTCTGTAAATGTGCACGTACGAGTATGTGGTGAGTTTGTCCAGGTTGTTGTTCTTATTGAAGGGATAGTGATCCCCCAGGTGGAAAAGTTTCTCCAGCGCCTCGTAGATGAAGATGATGCAGATGAGTGAGGCGAACGCTTCCTCCGTGAAGCGCGTGATGTAACGGACGAGGGAACTGGCGTCTGTGGCCACCAGCACAAGACAGAGGAAAGCTGTCCACAGACCAATACATGTCCTCAGTGACAGATAGGATAAACCATACTGCCTATGTGGAGATAGAAGGGGGGGGGGGGGGGGGGGGGGGGGTCATTGTGGAACATACAATATCAGAGATCAACCCACAGTATACAATAATTATTTTACTGTTTAAAGCTTTAATCAAAATGAAAATGCAATGATCCTTCAGTCTGTACAATCGTTTAGATTAAATGTTACCAATGCTGCGGAACTTCTGCCACAGCAACGACACGTAATCACAATATTATTCAATGATATGAAGGAGTAGGAACTTCCATTTTGAAGCCTCGAGATTAATAATTTGGCCAGCGTAAATAGAACAAGAATAGTTTGATTTTCAATCAAACTGGTGTTGACTATTATGCAATGTGCTTATTGTCTATTTTCCTCTGAACAACAACAACATAAATTACAAAACTGGCATGGAGTGCGATCAGGTAAATTGGAACTTGGTGTGAGTGTGAATGGTTGTTTGTCTCTATGTGTCCCCGTGATGGACTGGCAAACTGTCCAGGGTGTACCCTGCCTTTCGCCCTGTCAGCTGGGATTCGCACCAGCGCCCCCTGCGACCCTGGTGTGGAGGATACAGCGGTAGAAGATGCATCAAGATGGACATCAAGTGCTATTGAAGAAGACTAAAACTAGCATTAAATCCTCAGGAAAATGTTTACTAACTACTTTAGAAATGGCTTTTGGCAGAGGTCTCAAACTTGCAGCCCTTCAATCTATTTCATATGACCTACCACCTAAAAGGTTTTTTTTGATTATTTTAGATTGATTTTGCATCATAGTTTTTCATGAAAACAAAGCCCTTTATTTTGAAATGATTTAAAATACTGTCACAAATGCCCCACGTCATTTGACTTTGAGACCCCCTGGTGTATGGTCTGAAGTGACCGGTCATTAGTAAGATGATTCATGTGTACAGTCACAATAAACGCACAACGTACTTGCAAAATTGGAATAATATCTTTTCAAATACAAGCACCGGTCCTGTGCTGCCCAGAATGGTGAGAGGCTGCCCAGCAAAGAGGGAATAGGCTATTCCAGTCAGCGAGGCTCCAAACAGCGATTCAATTGCACTCTGGGAAAAAAAAATGCTACTGAGTGAAAGTGACCTTCACAAAATTGTATCATACTAAACTGCACCGTGGTGTACAACTAGTCTCTGCAGGACATTTAGAGGAAAGAGCGGGTGAGTTTTACAATGCGTCCTTCTGTTGCCTCGCCCAGTAGTCCTCCGAAGGTGATGACAGGAGACATGCAGGCGCAGTAGAGGAACAGGAAAGAGGCGATGCACTGCAAACTCATAGCATCAGTGTAGTCAGACAGGTAGGACGGTGCCTTTCGCTTGATATCGAGAATGAGTCCACCAAACCATCTGGGGGAGAGGAAAAAAGGAAAAAGAAATTTGAATGTTAAAAATGGCAATACAAATATTTAGTTTTCTTCTTTTCCTAGCTTGCATTTGTGACTGCCCTTTTCTCAGTCACAACCCTGGCCACAGAGTCCCTGTGACAGAGAAGAACGGCGGCTAACGGTAGATCTTGAGGCAAGACGTTTCTATGGAAACCACGTTTTCCTATAACTACAGACCAAGTTTGTCCAAAAATAGATGAAGAGCATTAAAGCAGCATACAGTTTGGAGAAAGTGACTTCAGAATCAGAATTAAGAATACTTTTAGTATCCCGAAGGAAATTGTTTTTGTTAGTTGCTCCATAGCAGACTCAACACAGTCAACACAGTTAACAAAAGAAATCTGTATTTATCTAGTTATTTACTTCAGTTTTATCCATAGTGTTAGTCACAGTTCAGTACATCACTTTATGAATCATCATCCCAATATAAACATCTCTAAATGTTAAAAAATAACAAAAAAAGAAGAAAGAAAGCATAAAGTTGCTCCATTGTCAATAGTGAGTATAGTCAAGTGCTTAGTCTGACTATTTAACACAGTTAAATAGGTTTAACTGTGCTAGGCCACAACTATTTAACACAGTTTGTTATGAGGTACCTAAAATGTTGTTTTATGAACGTTATTTTAGACATTGATACTCTCCTCACCTTCCAGTGCGCTGCAGTTCTGGGCCACAGTGACCACTGTTTTCATCCTCCTCATCCCCGTCAGCTAAACCATTGGGTAAAATGTTGTTTTTCTTCCTCTTCTCCTGTTAAACCATCAGTGCAGTGTTGTTTTTTTAATAGAAATTATTGCTATATATTGTACAAAAAGATCTAAACAAGAGTATAACCGGCTGCCTAGATTCATACTGACCTGAGATGGTACATTTTTTGGTGGCTCGATCCGTATAGACGGGTCCCACTCTCCTGGAGGCAGAACTGTCACCTGATCAAGAAATTCATCAATCCCGGCGATCAGATCATTTCGATCTTTAGCTTTATATGCAACATCATGGAAAACCTTGAAAAAGAAGAGAAAGGTAAGACTTTCAGTTGCAGTCCTGTTACAATGTGTGTATGTGTAAAAGCCCTGAAAAGGGGAGTAATGAGTAAAAGATGCTAGGACACACACTTTCATCAGATCATGGGTGTTAATAACTGAAATAGTAAACATAATCAATACAACATAAATTTCAATACAATATCGCAATATGTACCATTTCCCATATTAAACATAACTCCGAACATAAACAAGCATCAGTAGATTCTGTTGAAATCTTACCAGCGAAAATGTGCATCAATTTCATCACATATCTGGAATTAACATTATGTATTTTCAACTCTGAATGGCAAGATAAATAAAATATAGTAAAGCTCAGTAAATTAAAGTGGCTCATTTGAGATAAACAAATAAAATAATGCATAAAAATGTACTTTGCTTACCAAAATTAAATACAGCAGCTTTAACCCATACAATGCTAACACTCCAACTCACTCAGTAAATCCATCATTTAAGTATAGTAAATACACAATGGCCTAACATTACACACAACAACAGTAAAGTTTCCCACAGCTACGGAGTGCCATATAAACGACAGTGCAGTGCAGCTAGCATCGCAACAGGTTAGCTCATGTGGCTCGTTTACTTGTCCTCAGGTAATTAACTTCATTACATCACAATACACGGACATACTGCGTTACAAATAGTCTCCTGAGAACGTCTACAACTTAAACTAACACTCAAGTAAACAACAACTCTCATTATGAGGGACTCATACCTGAAAAGGGGAGTAATGAGTAAAAGATGCACGGGCACAAACTTTCCTCAGATCATGGGTGTTAATAACTGGAGTGAAGTGCAGCGTAAGGTAGCTCAACAGCGCTACGCTTCCCCTACTGTTGCCCCCAGGTAATTACACTACTTTTAATACCGCTGGTATTAAAATGGAATTTTGAACATAAAGCATAAGAAAATACAAAAATACTGTACTCAAACTGCTATGACAGACAGTAAACATGATTAACTCGAAACTATTAAATAAAATGATTACGTCTATTATAATATGGAAAATACTTACACTAAGACATTAAATGTTACTAAGCTGCTGATAATACAGATTATTAGTCTGCTGGTAATACAGAGACAATTCCATTTCGTCACATATGTACACTCTAATATTACTATTTTTACCACAATTTCTGTAAGATGTAAACCAGGCATTAACAAAATATATACATGAGTGACAAATAATTCACATTCTCAATTGTATGCATGTGTTAATGAAAACATACACACACAAATCTAAAGTAAAAATTCTGCAAATGTATATGACAATTACATTTTTCTTCCCCCACGACTGACCCATCTGTGTGTCCTGACCCAGTCTCTGAGAATCGCAGCGCTCTGGTGAACTTGATCCCATTAATCCAGTCAATAAAGTCAATTTATTTACATAGTGCAACATCACAAACATAATTTGCATCAAAGGGCTTTACAGTCTGTTCAGCAAGTGACACTCTCCATCCTTAGACCCTCACATCGAGTGAGGGTCTAAACTACAAAGCGTAGAACATATTGAATAAACGTATAAATTAAGAGTGTGCAGCACTTGCTAAAGATCTGATAAGGACTGCATGACAAATCTAATCTTTTCCTCCGTGATGGTGGATGACACGAGGACATTAGCACTGACTAATAGAGTCCGAAGCTCTGAGCCATATTTCTTGCTGAGAAAAGTTCATATATCTAGTAAATGTTCCCAGATTAGGCTTCACTTTGAATTCATGCAAGGTGGCAGGAGATAATTACAGGTAAAACTCATCCTTACCTCATCTGTCATAAGTGTTGCAATGGACCTGCCAATCTCATGATACTGAAGGCCTCTACCCAAGGGCCCCAGGAGAATGAACAGAAACCTAAAAGAAAAAAAACATATTTTCATTAAAATTCTCTTAAAAGCACTGCCAATTCAACGTCTAATCTCAAATCTGAACCAGTAACAGTGACGCTGTCACCTTGTAGCGATGGGAACTTCAGCCAGACCACTGAGTAGAACCGCTGGGGAAAGACGAACAAACGCCACCACTGGTTTGTTGAGAAAATCCAGCTCTCCCACTAACACGTTACAGGCTTCAGCACCTGGTGGAATCTTCTTCATGAAATGAAGGTCTATCTATAAGAGAACACACGTTGTTTAAATGACCCAATCTGATCCAGCAGAAATTTAATTGGAAATGTTTTCTAATTTTTTTTAGCAAGTAGGTCATTCTCCAACACTCAATACTGAGAGTTGGAGAGAACTGCCTTTTCAATGTAGTGCAGATGAGCTTCAGATTTGGCCACATCCTGCTTTTTCTTTGTCTTCAGAAGCAACATTTTCTAGTTGCTTTTGCTGTGTATTCATCCTCACATTAAAGCCAAAGGTGTGCCTGGATCTAAAACTGTGTGTGTGTGTGTGTCTGTCTGAAGACAAAACAAACATTCAAAGAATTCCTAGAATAACATGTGACAAAAACTATGAAGTAGCTGTTAATTTGAAGTGATTTAATAAGAAACTCTTCCTTTCTAACACATCTGTTCGTTTAAGAGTTTGCTTTTTTTTGGTTTTAGTTAGTTAATTTGGTTTTCTGCCAAGATTGTTTCAGTTGTTCTGTTTTATTCTGTTGTATGATAATTTCCAATTTTGCTTTTTTGAGTGGTGCAGTATCATCTTGTGAATCTATTTCCTGTCTGGTTTCCCTCCTTTTGATTGTCTGCCCCGTCCTAATGTGCTTCAGCTCTTTATGCTTTTCAGACATGGTTAGGTCCGTACTTCTCCAGAAACTGACCGAAATAACTTCTTGCAGAAACACTGCAAAATGTTTATATATATATGCATATGTAGGTTTTTTTTTTTTTGTGTTTTGTAGTATGTATATCTGTATATATAGATATATATATAGTTATTATTTATTTTATTATTTTTACTTTTAAGTAATAGTTCAGTTAGATCAGGGGTGCTCACACTTCTTCAGCATGCAAGCTACTTATAAAATGACCAAGTCAAAATGATCTACCTACTACAAAAATGTAAAACATATATTTCTTTATTGAGAATTCTTGATATGTACAATGTATGTTGCTGTACCTTGCATAACCACATGAGCCCATATTGCACAACACAATGAACTAGGTACATTTTTTACTCAGGTGACTTACACTGAATGGAATCAGCCAGGGATGCATAATCCGGACAGTAGCTGCTGACAGCCAGCCTGAAGCACACTTCCAAATGATCATCAAACGCACTTCGAAAATGTCATCGTGGGAAAAAAAAGTCCTCCCATTCCGTATGAAAGTGATAAGTTTTTGTCTTTTTACTTGGTCCAGCTCCCCCACTCATTTTATACCCTTTCTTAAATTTAAGATTTTAACCGAGGGCTAGAAATTGGAGGTAACTCGCTAGCTATCTTGTTAGTTTTGCTGCTGCACTTAGCGCCGTTATTTTGCGCATGCGCAGTGATCTAAGTGTCAGAAAAAGTCAGATGTCGTCTGACTGGCTGCACTGTATATCAATCAAGTGGCGGTATGGATGATAGGCTGACGTCTATTTTTTATATTTAATGTTATGCGATCTACCCACACTACCTTTGCGATCGACTGGTAGATCGCGATCAACGTGCTGATCAACGTTTCGATCCACACTCCATACCAGATGGTGGCGGTAATGCACCAAATCGTTGTTTGCCAACCGCCATAAAACCTCAGAAAAGAAGAAGACGAAGAAGCATAAAAGGTGATCCCACACACCTGCTCGTCTTCACGCAGGTGTTTTTCAATCAGCTGATGACCGCTGATTGCTTCCTCCTCCTCTTCTTCTGTAATCTTCCTCCAGCCAACACTGCCGTGATATCACTTTGAAGAGAAACTGCACGAGCCGTGGAACGAAAAAAAAAAGACGCGAAAAAAGTGTCGCTGCTTAACTACTGAAACTGTTCCGGGAAGAGGGAACTTGTGGCGATAAAGCACCAACCGCCCTAAAACCTCAAAAAAGAACGAGGGAACTTTAAAAAAAGAAGAGCAAATAAAAGAAAACTACCGCGGCGTGACGTCAGACGCCGAAAACGTGGTCGAGTGCATCAACTTCTGTACAAAAACGCAGCAAGGCACTCCAGAATGGCGTGTTCGACCTGGTCCAGATTGATGGCCCGTCCAGAATGGTGAGTAACTTTTGTCAAGTTATCTTAATTATCTTAATTAGCCTTACCTCAATATTCAAGCTGTTCCTCCTTGTCAACCAGCCGTTTTGTCTGGTTACAGCAGTTAAATCATTGGTTTAAATGGGGCTGCAACTAATTTCTATTTTGATTAATCTGTGATTTATTCATGTTTTGTCCATAAAACGTTAAATGTTGTTCACTGTTTCTAAATTCGGTTATATTCTTAAATTATTTGGTTTCAATGATTGCTTAAATAGAGCAAAGACATGAGGAAATACTAACATTTAACAAAATAAAAAAAATCTGAAACTCAAACACTTAAACCAATCCATTATCAAAATACTGTTTTGTCCGTGCAATAATATTTTTCACTGGAAAAACTTATTTGTTTTTTTATGTTAAATGTTTAAAAACAGATTCAGGGTTATGCATGTATTTTAGAATTCTAAACTTTTAATGTAGTCATTAAAACACAAACTTTTTTTTTTAAAAGGAACAACCTGCTTCTTGCTCACAGAGACCTGGTCGGACCTGCCATTTACAAAAGCCTGAGGCTGTCAAAAAAAGGTGAGTGACACCTTTAGAGGTAATTTACTACATCATTCAAAATGTTATGGCCCATTTTCACAATTTATTTAACTGATGGCAATATATCATATTCATTTAATCACACATGTATAATAAGTTTTTTGTGTTTTTAAAGAGTGTGGCTGTATGAGGTACTGACATTTCTATACTTGAACTTAACCCTTAAGACTTCCTAGGCCATTTCAGCCATTCTGTTTTTAATTGTTAAGCCATTTTGGCTGTGTTGAATGAATATAGCTCAATTTTCCACAGGATATTCATTTTGGTTAACTATAGAACTGTCATCTCCGTTTCCTAAATTAGCTTAAAATGGCTAAGCTATGCAAATTAGGAAGTTTTTTTTAAAGGAACTCTTAAGGGTTAAAAGGCATTCCTTAAATTGTAATCAACTTTATTCTTCATCACTTGTGGTTATGTAATTTCTTTGTTTCACTGTTAGAATAGAATTTGTGCTGGCAGCAATGTTTTCATTGAAAGTGAGTCTTTATATCTCAGGCTGGGTGAACCATGTCTGTACCTCATACAAACACATTGTGGAACACCTTACCTAGTTATTTTACACCTGTAACAGTTTGAACTTTGTCAAGGCTGGAGACTGGACTCAAACATTTTTTTTTTTTTTTTTTTTTTACCCCAGATTGATCTTCATGAAGATCGTCAAATAGTAGGTGTCATGATTTAATTCTGGGTGGCCGCTGTGTCCCCACTCTTTCTTGGCCGCCGTGCCTACATCTCTCTGCATTGTCCAACATGGCCACGTTCTTTCTATTCTCCTGCTTTCCATCTGTCAAATAGCTGAGGATTGTACATGGAGCATTTGCCACAGGTTGGTTTTGTATGTTCCTGTCCGCTTTATTGGGTGGTCTGAATTTGTAAGATGTAAATCTGGTCCTTGTTGGTTATATTTTTTGTGGAACTGCTGAGCGAGTGATTTGAAAGAACGAGGTGACTGATGGAGTGTTTGAAATTCTCTCTCTGAATGAATGGGTTGTGTGTGTGTGACGGAGATGCCTGGATTGAATAGTTAAGATAGTCTGAGAATATGATTATGTTCACATTAAAGTAGATATGGTATCTTGAAGGGCTTAGATGCTTGATAAGTTATAATGCACTAACATTTCATTTTTAGGTCCGTCTACAAAGATCACACTGAGAATTTACATGCAAAGATAAGAACACACCTCTGTATGAAGGCGTTTTCTTGCCTTGCCACTGTTTCTTTAGCACTAAAATATAGTGATGTTGGAGGACCAGATCTTAAATGAGGTTTAAATGGATGTTGGTGTACAGTTAAAGCTAGATGGTAGGAATAAAATTAATGTTGTGCCTTTGTGCCTTGTACACTCTGTTTCAAGGCTTAGACTTCTCTTTTCCATCGTGGCCATTAATCTACGGTTAGCCCTAGAACGTTAAAATAGATCCTGGTGATCTACAGTACCTGGCTTTGGATGGCAGCCCTGCCATTGCCTTTGTATGGCTATACGTCCTTTAATGCAAGTCGGCCATGATCGCTAACTGTGCCCGCGCCTTCGTGGCCTACTTGTGTTATTATACGTCTGGCCTTGCGCGTATAGTAATTTTACATAGGCAAACATGGGTGCCTTCCGCGTCCATGCACAGTAAGTGAACTAACCTGTACTTTTCTTTTAGCATCAGTCAAGAGGAGCACCGACATCCCTGCATGTCCATCTTAATTAGATTGCGTTTTAGTTGCGGTAAAATTTCAAATGTTAAGTGCAGTTTTTCTTTCTTGCTTGGCCGCCGTGCCGTTACTATACCTGCTCTGACCTGAATCTTGATTCTTCATGGCCACTGAGTCATGACTGTACTTGGTCTTGGTGTTCATGCCAGTCTATCATTTCTGATCTGTTTTTCCTACTAAATTTTCCTGGTTGAGTGTGTGTGTGCGTGTGTGTGTGATGACTGACTTGGACTGATGTTAATCTGACCTTTGTACCAAGACTAACACTCCAATTGACTTTACTGCAAAATGTATGCTGCAAGATGCACACCAATTAGACAACAAGCAAATTCAAATTCTTTCAAAAACAGGTCAAATGTTTACCTTTCAGGTAAGTATTAAAGGCCTTTGCCACATGATCTTTGTGGGAAAATCTGCACTCGGTTTAAAAAGTTAACTTGCATCTAAACATTTACAATATCTGACACAATGGCATTACAATAATCAAATATTTTTGTTTTGCGTTACTGAGTGCAAAGGCCTTTATTTACACTGACACATGACTCGTCATGGCATGTGTCACTGTCTCTCTCGCTGTTCTGTCTGTCTCTCTCTCTCACTGGTCTGGTCTGTGTGTCTTTCTGTCTGTCTCGTGTGTCTGGTCTTCGTTTTCTCTGTCTAGTGTGTCTGGTCTCCGCCTGTCTCTTGTCTGGTCTGTGTCTTGTCCGCCTGTCTGTCTGGTGTCTCTGTCTTTCTGTGTGTCTCTGTCTTTCTGTCTCTTGCGTGTCTGGTCTCTGTCAGTCTGTCTTGTGGGTCTTGGTCTCTGTCTGTGCTGTGTGTCAGATTTAGTCACTTTTCTAGTCTCAACTTAAATGGATGATTGTAAAGTTGATTAGTCTTGAGGCGTCTGATTTCTGTAGGAAATTCTGGTACCTTATTTTGAAATGGCTTTAATTAAAAAATGTAATTTTGGTCTTGAATCTCAGTTGTCATAGTTGCAACTTGGACTGTTGACAAACGTGGAAGCTGATGAATCATGTAGTAAATGCATCACAGTTTGTCTAAAGTTCTTTCAAAGTGCTGTAAAAATGTAGTAATTGATTATGATGAGCTAGACCAGGTCTTCCTTTATTCTCAACTGGTAATTGCATTGATAAGATAACTGGTTCCTGATTTGATTATGAAGCTTAACTTTTGATTTATATGCAAGTATAGTCATATTAGATTGTAGGTGTTATTCAGCCCATTGATAATGTTATGATATACTTTAAATCTGGCATTTGTTGGTACACTTTTGATATCCATTTAAGTCTTAAACTTTTCACACTGCCATCAGCCTTTGTAGTTGCTAACTGAAATCGAATTCAATATTAATGCTGACTTGTCTCACTGCCAAGTTTATTTCCCTCTAAAGGAGTTGAACCTTTTTGTGTTCATAGTCTTTTTGCGCGTCATGTTGGGAGGCCTCCCAGCAGGGGATTTTTATCTTCCCCTGCTAAACTATGTGTTACTCGCCTTAGGGATGCAGGGCTATCCTGCATAGTTTCTTTCAAAAATGAGATTGTAGGTTGCAGGATTAGAGCGTGTTTCTTTTCTTTAGGAGGACGCAAACCTGGCAGAGAGACAACTCAGATTATTTAAGTGAAAGTTGTGCTGAACTTTTTATCTTTCGATACAATTACTTGAAATAAAACTTTTATTCTGTGGGCTGAATTCAGACAGAAGTTGGCTTCATGTTAAAGGCTGTTGTGCAAGTACCCTCTTGTAGCAGGAGTGATTTTTTTTATTTTTTATATTTTTTATATTCCCCGAACCTTTTCCAGACAAATTTTCACCAGGTCTGATGCAGTCACAAAAATTGGTGAGTTTTGGGGTATGTTAAGGGCCTCAAAAATGTGTGGGTGTGTGCTCGCTGCTGTGACTCTCGGTCTCGGATGCTGCGTTAGCTACCTTAGCTGCTAACTTTGTCGAAGCATGCCGCTTCTCCAGGTGCGTCAGCAGGTTGCTGTTGCTGTTGTTCGCCGTAGAAAGTATTTTTGAACCGGGACACAGTCTACAAGTTAGCGAAATGTTGTTTTTCTCTCTGCTCTCCAGTTGAAAATAATGTGAATACCTCAATGAGGAGAAACTTATCTTCCCCTCTCGCTCGCCATCATGCCATGCCCTGACCTGTCCAGTCAGGGACACGGCGCGTGTTTGATTACGTGTGGGACGCTAGAGGGCGACAAGTGCTTTGTTTTTCAATTCAATTAAACTTTATTGATCGCTAAAATGTTATGGGAACTGTGTGCCGTTGTAAAACCTCACCAAAAGGAATGGAGTAATGCAGCGTTTGGTAACGGAAACGGATTTACTGAATAAAAAAAAAACCAACGCGTTAAATTATTAGCTACTGAATAAAGTAACAACGTTACTAATAACGCGTTACTACCCAACACTGTTCATGAAAGACTACAGAAATGGGACTTTATTAATCGTTGTGTGTTACTATTATTAAGTATGCATTATGTACCAGGGGAAGTCATCTAAGGGACAAAGACAGCATATTTCATTGGGAAATTATCATTCATTTGTAAGTTTTATCTTGCTAATTATCCTCTAGCCATAGCTGTCATGACTGTATCGTGGTCTTTCAGTAAAGTGCACATGTTCATTCTGAGTGCCTGACCTTGCTGAAGTCAAAAGAACTGTTCTCTCTACTGGCGTCTCCTTTTCCATCCTGACCCGCTAACTGAGACTGGGAAGACATCATCTGACCTGCGTAATCCAGACAGAAGAGAAATTAAGAATTATTACAGGTCTGAAAATATTCAGGCGTGCGCATACACACAAACATGATGGACGGCTATTGTGTTATTGTAGCATGGCTGCTGCCAGTTGGCCGACAGGTCCAATGTCTGTGTTCATTAAACAAAATATTAACATCCTAATTAAATCAAGTGTTTACTACACACACAAAGCTTAAAGAATATCATTACCAGAGTACAATGCACTCCAGTGGGATTTACTGACCAGAACAATTTGTTCATGACGTCCCACCAAGAATGGTGGCATAATAGGAAATGCTTTAACAAACATTTTGGTTTGTTCGGCACAACTCTTTTTGTCATGTAGAGTTTTGGCAGATATTATCCAGACATGCTTCCAGCTTCTGTTGCTAATATCTACAACTGAGGATTAGGGCAAAAAAATTAAATCTTTTGAGAATAAAGACGTAACATTACGAGAATAAAGTCAAAATATTACGAGAATAAAGTTGTAAATTACGAGAATAAAGTTGGAATATTATGAGAATAAAGTCATTAATAAAGCAAAGATGATCAGCTGGTGACAAGATGAGAAACACAGAGCATTTTGTGAAGTTATATTTTAGGTTGGGCTTCACAAATAAGGAAGTATTTAATCTTTTGGCACATCACCACCACATTACCATTAGCATCAGGACTTTGAAAAGATTGTGCAAGAAACAGAGTTTTTTTTCGAAGAAAGAATCACACAGACTTTGAGGAAATGGCTGCTAAATTTTGAAATGAAATTAAATAATGTTAATTATTTAATTTAATTTATTTCATTTTCAATTTAATTTAATGATTTAATAATTATTATATTAAATACAAAATCTCACAATATTATGACTTTATTCTCGAAAGATGTTTGTTGTTGATACTCATGCTACATTTTAGCTGGTAAAGGAGTTGTATAAATCGGCACCTGTTGTCTTCAGTGGTGCTGTGTAGTGGAACATAAACAAGTCGAGCCTCTATGCAAGACTTCAGGTGGTGACCAAACATTCCTACTTAGGATGCTTTATCATAATAAATGTAAATCTAATCACACAAAAGCAGCTTGTATATGTTTTTGGATCTCAGCTCTCTGGTTTCCTCACCATTCTTGTCCAAGTAAAGCTCTGATGCCCGTCGCCCCATGTCGGCGAGTGAGCGTACAATAGGAAGGCGGTTAGCCAGTTTCTTCTGGTTCTGATGATGGTGCTGCTTCAAAAATGTCTCCCGGACTTTCTTTCTGAGCTCATCACCCAGTGGTGAGAGTAACTCCTGATGGTCCAGGACCAGGTCTGTAAGAGATACAGACAAAGTGATAGTGATAACCCCACTACACGAACCCTATGGCCCTTGTTTTTCCCCCCTTGTTCAATAATAAAATAATTACCTGCAATCTCATCCATAGTTTTGGCCCTCATGTCGAGCAGCACAGTGCCGTTGATAATGCAGCTGCGCAGCTCAAACAGACTGTGCAGTGACAGCGTGGCCACGTAGGGTTTGCTCCACCGCTCTCCTCCGTCCTCAACATCCTCCTCAAACTTCAGCCACCTGCAACAGAGGTCAATCTGTTCTCACTATTATTCTCCTCCCTTTAGAACTAAGATTGTCTGGTTTCGATGTTGAACAGAAGACCATACTGTACATCAGAGGTGTCAAACTGGAGGCCATTCGATTACATGTGACCCACCACTTAATATCATGATATAATATAATCAAAACATGGCCTGTGACTTCCTCTTCCTTTAAGCACAGACATAGACTGTATTATTCTATATAATATATGCTCTAGCAAAAAAATTTTCATCATCATAATAATTATATAAAACATTGTGGTTATTATCACATTATACAGTGTATTACATTCACCAATAAATTCCATACAATATATATGTATATGAGCCTGTTTAGAGTTTTAATTTACAGTTGTCCATGTTATTTTTGACTTAATTTTAGATGTATTTTTATTTAGTTTTTGATATTAAGTGATATTAGCACTTTGGGTACTCTGCAGTGCTACATAAAAAAAATTGATTGACTGATTGATTATAGATTTATTTTGCATCATAAATATGTTACTACTGGAAGGTATCATTCCATTTCAAAACAAGCACTTTTACTTTGAAATTCTGTGAGATATCATCGTGAATATATTTGTGTGCGAAAAGTGTCTAAAACGTCAACGACAAAAAAACATCTAACATAAAGTCCAGCAATTGCAGCAGTGAATTACAGTTGGAAACACTAACATTAGACACACATGCTTCGCCTCTCATCAGTGTAAGTGGGACCGCGAGCACATCATGATTGGTCCGTTCAATCAAAGCTTCCAGGAACGACATGTAGGTCACAACTATGCGTCAATGCTATACGTTAATGACGCGACTATGACTGTGTCTAATGGTACCTGGCAGTTTCCCTCCACCCAGAATCCTCTCCATCCCTCACACAGATCTCATCCATCTCTGTGAAGAGGTCATGGGGAATGTGCTCCTCGTCGTCGTCCTCCGCTCCGAGCAGGAACTGCACTCTCTGGGATGGAGTGTCTGAGGACATGAGATACGTTTGTCTGCATTCTATGGTTTAATATATGGTTAATGTAAGAAAGTGCATGTGACTGTGGTCACTACCGTAAAGAGGAGACTCTCTCCCCTCAACCAAGGTGAGGGCCCGGTCCCTGCTCTTCCTTCTGTGCTTGTTTCCATGGTGATGGCGCCTGCGCTGGCTGTGGTGCCTGGTACTGCCCATGGGGATGTGGACACCGATGTAGAGAGTCCTGTGACCTGGGGAAAAAAATGTCCCACAGCAATTAAAAGTAAATTGTGAGTGTGTCATGAGTTTCTGCTCCTTTCTGTACCTTTTGACTGCTCACGTGCCCACGGGTTCAAAGGTTATTATGGAATAATGTGTATACAGTAGCTGCTGCTTTATAATATGACATGCTACACTGAGAAATGAGTTACATACCACATGTAATTTTTGAACAATGAAACATTATGGAAATGATATGCTTGAAAATGGTTGGAAATGGTTTTGTTCAGTGAAATTTGGTTATGTTAGGATAAGCTAGAAACTCTGTGTAGTCTAATCCAGTAGAGTATAACATGAAGGAATCTTCAGACTCTCTGTACCTTTTTTTATTTGATACAGTACATAAAAATGTGGGCTGAGTGAGACGATGAAAACATTCATTATAATCTGTGCAGGTAAGGGTTGACAAAAACAGGGAACGTGACACATGAAGTATGGCCAGAGATTTATGCAAAGCTTTATGTTTGAATCTCTGTGAGTGAGAGATGCACAGAGTGATGACATGTCTGTTTTAAACGTCTGCCCACTCAGATTTACTGCAGTACTGACACGAGGACTCAGACAAACCTACTGCGCAGTAAATCCAGTACGGAGCTTACTGCATACTCTGCTCTCCACAGTGATTGTAGAATTGAGCCTAAATCCTAGTAATGCAAGGAATTATTATATTTGTTCTTCCAAAAATCAAAACATGATGACCCATTCACAGGTCTGGAGGACTTCCATATAGTCTTTGCAACTGCTTACAAAAGAATCTCAACAGCTTTATACAACAGTTTTATATTTTTTGCGATTATTTTACACAATTCAGCTTTGAAAAAAATCTAAATGCAAAGACGAGGCTACCAGTGAACCTGATAATTCCTGTATATCGACCTCTACTGGTCCAAGAATAATGTTTCCAGTTAAAAGTGTGAAAGTTTACATCAGTTGTTTCCAAACCAACTGCGGTAATATAATTAGCACATAC
Organism: Solea solea; assembly: GCF_958295425.1. Classification (NCBI taxonomy): domain Eukaryota; kingdom Metazoa; phylum Chordata; class Actinopteri; order Pleuronectiformes; family Soleidae; genus Solea; species Solea solea. The sequence continues at coordinate 26,677,126 of NC_081135.1, read as the reverse complement.
ACATCCAACATAAAGGTGTGAGGCTCTCTGTGATAATATACAGTGCGTTAAGGCTTTCTGCAGTATATGGACACATTTTATAGCTAAATAAAGTGCCTCTTAAATGAAAAATAAATAGTAGATTATTCAATTTCTAGATGAGAATGAATCTGCCTTTTACTGCCTCATGTGTTTGGTACAGTTGAGGTATACCTTCAAGATCTTCCTGCTCAAAGTTGGCCCTCTGTTGGGAACGTGTCCCTCCTCTGTCCACCACGGCCTCGTCGTCATTTCTCTGATGACACAGTGAGAAAAACAAACACAGACTCAGCCAGTTCGAACTACAAACACGTGCAGTCCTTACAGCAGGAACTCGGGTTCCAATGTATCCCTGAACATTGCATGAAATGAAATGTTTGTTGACTTGGTGTTCCCTCACAGTCTGGGGGCCATTGTGAACAAACACATTATCCACCTGAAAAGCCCGGTTGCTATAGAAACTAATTGCACGTCTCATCTTGACGGGAGAAACATACCATCTGAGTAGAAACACTAAGCTTTTTATTTGGGGCACAAGGAATTTATCCACCTTGCAACTGTGATGATGGGAGTCCGGGTGAAAAGGTGAATCACTGCTTGACTAAACTGCGAAAGTGTCAGGAAAAAAGAGTAGCTGTGAGTTGTTTCTTATTTGGTCTCCTTTAAGTTTCACGTTGAAATATTTAGATCAGTCTGTTATCTACCACCCACATTCACCTACAGTTGCAACTGACACTGTTTGAGAGAAAAGAAAGAGATTTATTTTTTTAAATGTCAGCACATACCATGAAAATAGAGATGTTTTATGGCAATTAACTTTTTCATTGCAGCATAAATAAAGCTGAAATAACTGGTCTATACAGACCTTATCCCTTTAACACCTAACCCTGGACTTTTTTGCTTATTTTAACCATAAAAGGGCCAGACAATTACTAATTACTATCACTAAGTGCTATTGCCCATATTTTCCAGACTAACGTTCAATATCTGGCAGTTATTTACAATTAACTGCATGTTAAAATACAGTTTTAACAATTTAAAACGAATGCCAGATTTTAGGTGTTAAATTTGAAATTTGAAAAAGTATAAAAACAGGCCAAAAAACGGAAACAATTTACAGGCAGTTTTTCCAACTCTCTCCTCTCTGGCGACAAAGACGCTGATTTGCCAGCTTCCTGCGACAACGTGAGTGAAATTACCGTAATAACCACATGTTATTGTGGTTATTACGGTAATTTGTTACAGGTAATGTTACAGGTATCTTTGACATTCAGAAACCATTGAAATTTTCCAATAGCACAAACCGTCGCGTAATTGCAGTAAAGGGTTAAAAACACAGAAAGCAATAAATGACCATAATCGTCAACATGGCGCTTTTTTGCCAGATTACAGGAACGAAAATACTCATTGACCGCTCAAAGTGTCATGTTTTTTGGACGGTTTAACAAGAGACCAAACTCGGCAGGACGGGCAGTCATGGTCATCGCAGGAAGTGACTTAGAGTCACTGAGAAAACAGTCATTCTGTGGCGTGTGAATGTCTGAATCTCTGCTAATGTAACAGCCAAGAGCAAGTGTGAGAGGGTGATGAGAGAGAGAATCAGTGACACCAGCAGAAATCACTACACATCATTAAGAAAGTCGTTTGAGATACTCATGAAGGAATTTATTATGAACGTGAATACGATAACATTCATGATAAAAGTGTATAGTTTAAGAGGTAAATGACTAATAAATAAAATGAGTTTCTGACCCTCTGAGCCTCATTTATAAAAACTGATTTTGAAACTTAACGACTACGGCACTGCAACATCTCCGACAGTTCCATCATGCTGATGTCGGCAGCATGTTAATGTTCGTAGGCTGACGGCAGATTCACTCGTGAACAGAAGAGTTGGACACTGTGCTCAATCTAATGAGTCCTTAAAGGACTGATCCTCAGTGGACCGTGAATCTCGCCAAGTAGTTTTTGCTGCGGTTGCAAATAGTGATTAAAATAGTGTGTTTTCTTCTTAGTTATTTTTATGTTAAATGTCAAGCAAAGCAAAACTGTTACATTATTATTTTTGTAAAAAATGATTGTTTGGAACCCGTAGAACCAAAATCCCACTGTACAGTGCTACGTGCCTCGCGATAATATGACACAACTGCAGCAGCTGGGCAGCCCCAAAGTCAGCCATGGACTAACTGGATGCCCGCCACGGGCAGAGAGGTGCACAATTCAACCCCCACTGTCTGTGAAAGTCGCTGAATCCAGATGGTCTATGTTCGGACATGCACTGAGGATGCAAACTGACACACCTGCACAAAAAGCCCTAGAGTTTCCTAATGCAAAGCCTGCAAAGGACGACACTGCACCTCAAAGACAGAGGACTTGGAACTTTGATGCAAAGAAATGTCAGGAGCTACAGATGCTCGCTGGGAAAAAGACACAGTGGAACAAAAATGAAGAAAAAACGATCGTAGCTGCAGGACGTTCTCTACCACTACATCCGCAGAACACTGGATAATATCCTGTCTCCTAATTCTCTAATATTTACTATGGCGCGTGCTGCTGACCTCTTGGACAGGTCACCCTTGGAAAAGAGATTTTGATCTCAGTGGGTTAAATAAAAGTTACATAATTTGAAAAAATAAAAAAAAGTTATTGAGTTTCTTTTTTGCCATGAAGACCAAGGAAGGCACACACAGTTGTTAGGCTCTATGAATGTGTTTTATTGTTATTGTATGGATGCTGAGTAATTAAGTAAATAAAATAGTGGCCAAACATGCAGTTTTGAAAATGAATGCTTGACCATAAAGCTTTGGGAACAGCTAGTGTTGAACTGAGACAAGAGACATTTTGTATACTGAACAATGAATGCATACGGTTTGCACTCACTATTCCAGCTTTCATCCAACAACTTATGTAATGTTTGCTGAACAATCAATTACATATGTGACTAGAAACATGAAACATGCAACATGCAAAATGACATGATTACTTTGCAGGGTCAGAGGTTGTTGATTACTCCACCAGTGGTTTGGACTCAAGAGTGAATTGCTCCAAATCCAAGCAGCAACAGCTGGGATTCAGTGTTCAAAACACACACACACACATGCAGGACCACTGGCTTTGCTTAGAATAAAATGTACAAACACTGGCTGTCCTTAAGCCAAGCCAAACAATACAAAAGCACTTATTACAGTCAGTGTTTTTTTTTTTTTTTTATCCCTGCCAGCTCACAGCAATATCAGCTTTCCCCTGACTGAGCCATCTTGACCACCAATTGACCGCTCGGGCATTATGATAATGAAAGGCGGCGCAGTCCACTGCTGCTCTGCCACATGAGCTGTCCAGGGGCATGAGGCTGATGTTGATAATCTGTCTACACTGGACATGGATCATCTCTGCTCGGATTAAAACTGCCGATATTTGTTTCATAAGCGCTGGATACATTAGCCCAAATTAATATGTGATCTGCAGTGTGCGCATAGTATTTTAAATATCATTTCATTTGCTGGGAAACCAGCGCAAAACGAAATACAACATATAGCTTGTACACTGTGTCCCATATAAATTCACCGTGGTGGGCGTGGCTGACACTGAGCCGCACGAGGGAGTGCAGGTGTGAAGACGGCTCATGGAAAGCAGTCACAGGTGAGTTAACTGGCACAGCTGAGGCTGCTTTGGGATCATGCTCTCCCTGTATACTCAGTAGCTTTTACTGGACACAAGAGGGAAGAGGTGACGGAAGCGTTGAGATGGGCAGAGCATGGGACTCTAACTGCTGAGTTTATAATATTGTGTGTACATCTGTGTCGAGACAACTCACAGTGGTAGTGAGACCTCAGTGATATATACTGTATATGTAAGAAAATGCATAATTCGGTATGAAATGACCATGATGTGTCATTAGGGACGGTTTGTTGTCGACACATCATCTGGGCAGAACTCTTCTCCTCGTGCGGCGTCTGACAACTATTGTGTGATTGGTCAGAAATTCGAAATGGGTGTGGTTAATGCGGAAAAGCATAAACTTCCAAGGAGTTCTGCACTTCAAGGAATACTTTTAGCATCTTTTAGCTTTTAGCACCGATTAGCATTTAGCTTTGTATTACTAGAATAGGGGTCGTATTTTTGAAAAATTGTGCTTCCCAACCTCGGTTTCCCCTGAGTTGAGAAATATCTTCATTCTTTTACCAGTGACATTTGGTCCTGTTAGCGAAACTGTTAGCAAAGATGGTGGACACTGTTTACATTCTGAGAATGAGGTCCCGTCCCCCTACGAGTGGGTCTAAGAAGTGCGGAATTAGCTTTGTAGCTTCAAGCCTCAGACCAAGTGTCACCGAGTTTCCCCTCGACTCAGGGGAAACTGAGGTTGGGAAGCACAATAATCCAAAAATACTACCACTATTAATACAAAGCTAAATGCTAATTGGTAAAGTATTCCTTTAAGTTTCTCATGAAGTATGAAAAGTCCTGGCCAGAACTAACTTTGTTCTTCTTGCCACCTCAAACACATTTCTCTGTTCTTGTACTTATATAGTGCTTTTCTAGAATTTACACTACAGTTTTGCCATTCACCCATTCGCACACACTTTAATACAGCGCATCTATGTGCAGCACATTTTCTGTCACCCATCTTTCATACATTCATATTTCATGGGGTTAAAAACAACTCGCTCTACCACTGAGCTACCGTACAGGCCTTTACAATAATTATTTTTCTCTGTTTATGTTTTGGTCTATTGTGCAGACCACCACCTCCCACCAAATAATGCAGCTTGTCACACTTAAACACATGGGATGCTAGTAGACAGCAGCTAGCTGCTTGCGTTGAAAATGCTGAATGATACCAAACCTAAAAAGCCTTGGTTCCACTCTCAAAAACGCCTCCACCAGAGGAGAAGAAAAACAAAGGAAGAAAGGAAGTTGACAACAAACATGCCATGCTCTCATACACTTTCTTGGTTTATAATAATAGTTTGTAAGTTTTTTACAGTGCCTTTCTGAATGGAGTTTGCATGTTCTCCCCGTGTGTGCGTGGGTTCTCCGGCTTCCTCCCACAGTCCAAAAACATGCAATATGGGGATTAAGTAAATTGGACACTCTAATTTGACCGTGAGTGTGAGAGTGGATGGTTGTTTGTCTCTGTATGTGACCCTGTGATGGACTGGCGACCTGTCCATGGTGTACCCCGCCTTTCGCCCTATGTCAACTGAGATTGGCATAGCAACCCCCACGCCCCTCATGTGGAGGATAAAGCGGTAAAAGACGAATGAATGGATGTTTTTGCAGTCTTGTTGCCTTGTAGTCTCCGCTGTGAGAATTCCCCACTACTCTTTGCTCTCTACCTCCCTTTTTTTCGCAGACATGTTAAAATTAACCAAATTGGTTCAATGTTTGTGAAAAATAAAACTGTATAAGCATGAACACAGTGTTATGCCAGAGATTGTCTTTCTATATTTTGGGAACATTTGGAAACCACGCTCGTCCACTGTCTTCTGTTGGGATTGCAGTTGGCGTTTAAGCATTAAAGGTTGCTGTTGTACACATTTTACACATATCACCATGGTTCTTAACCATACAGGATTAATGCTATTGATATTTGCAGACACCCAGGTGGAGAAGTTGGCTCTGCTCCGAATGATCCGATAAATGAATCACATTCTCAACAAGAAAAATCAGCAATCCAAAGAAAAATATCCATTATGGCTCAAACTGTATTAAGCTTCACTGCTGCTTTTTAGGCTTAAAGTCAATTTACTCAGCAGCAAAATCATATTCGCGGACGGAAACCAGATATCTCCAGATGTGGCACATACGTGGATTTGATCCCTGCAGACAGCTGAGGCACTTTTGGAAACATCTGTGCCAGAATGTTATTAACTGCACTGCCGTCCATGTGAAATGCACTGTAATCCTTAAATGTATCTGGTATAAACTTCAACATCCTGTAAGAGGACACATTAGTACTGAACTTTCCTCTTTTGAAGCTGCTATTTAAGGTATTTACCAACTTTAAGCTCTCATTTTGGCAGATTTTATATCTGCTTCCCAGCCTACGGTACACCATGGTTCAGTGTTTGTCAGCAGGGAAAAGGCTCTTTTTCCACTTAATATTATTATCATTGGTTTTATCAGGCGTTGACACTCATGTTGGACATATGGAGAGACATATACATATGGAGACATATGGACACAACTTGCCACTCAATAATTCTCAGTGCATAATAATAAAGAACATAGCAAAGATTGTGTGCTCATCCTACCTGATATTTGAAGAGCCAAGGATCCTCCATGTGTGCAGACTGTCCGAGTCCAAAGCAAAAGTAAAAAGCCGTGAGCTCTGCAGCACAGACTCCTGCTGCCCTGCTTCACACCATGTCTGATACACACTGCAGCCCTTCTGCTGTGTCAAACAACTGTCATTCTGATCATGACACGAGCTGTGACCTCACGTTATTATCTTTCCAAAGCCAAGGCTGGATTTACACTGAGCCACAATATTATCTTCCATTACAGTGTCAACTGTGTGTGTGTGTGTGTTTGTACTTATCTATTTATCACCTTTTCTGTTTTATTTTGAGTTTGTTTTGCCTCCATATTGTTTCCCCCTTTGTCCAATTACAGAAACGTCTGTGTGTTCCAGTGGTTTAACTCACAGTTCCACCTCCTCTCCAGCCACAGTGATTATTTTCTACTCACTGATTGTTTCCACCTGTTTTCTTCTCCTCAGTTCATGGTATTTCCCGCTCCCCTACAGTGTCTGTTTCTGGTTTTCTGTCTTTTGTCATCATGTAATTCTAAACTTTCTGGTTGGTTTTGTCATATTGCTCTGCCCTGACCACACCTGTTTCTTTGTTTGTTTCTTTGTTTGTTTTTGTCAAGTTTATTTAAGACACATTTGTTATTGATTCAAAAATGTTCATAGTGTTTTTTTGTTAATATAATTAAGCTTTAAGCTTAATTTAAACTAAGTTTCAGCTTAACCCTAACCCAGAAAAATAAGTTTTTTTTGATTACCTTGACATGTTTGGACCACTTGCTGTCACATGTAATGTCACGTGACCCTTAATAACAAATGCTGAGCAAGAGTTTGGCCACACTAGGCCTGCATTTGCATCCTTATCTCTGATTAATCAATTCACAACTAATATTCACTACTGTCTGTAATAGTTTTTGTCATTTCAACACTGATCCTTGTCTACTCCTACAGCTGGAGTGTGACTCACCAAACTTCTGCATCCAACTGGTGAACCAAAGGAAGAATTAACCTGCAAGAGAATGGTGTCATCACATTAGTTCACTTCATTGTGAGTATCTACAAAGTTCTTAACTCTACAACTCATTGACCGTGAAGTCACTGACCATTTTCACATTTGAACATATTTTGCTCCAAAATGAGATAAAGATTAAGTCCTAAATATATTATTTTGAATGTTTTAAGGTCCGTTTGTAACCTGTAAATTTGAAAATGGAGTGATGTACCTGGAAGAAAATAAAACAAATGTAAAATCTCCTCCAAAATGATCAGAAAAGACTGATGGGAGAGATCCAATAATGTCTGACAGCATCTGTTGCTCCTTAACCTAAAAATGTCTCCAAAACAAATGTTACAATGGAATTTGACCACAGCTGCAGTTTCTTGTGACGTGTGCATGCCATTTACACTTTTAATTCACTTAAACCAT